>NC_091466.1:23620882-23920882 GCF_027789765.1 Dendropsophus ebraccatus | reverse complement strand
GCCCCTTATTGGTGCACACAGCGTATGAAAGTTACTATATATGATAATTATAGGGCACAATGAGCCATAATCCTGGCACATCATAGTAAAATGTGGATATGTTCTCAGTACACAGCACACCACCTGGCCAGGCATGGTATTGCAACTAGAACCAGATATTTTATTCATTAGGTGCACTTGGTATTGCTGCTTAGACCTTCTCTTGAAAGCTGTAATACCAGGCATAGTCCATGGGCAAAAGCAGACTAGTTTTTCTAATCCTGGACAACAGGTCTGAACTGGAATTTTATGCTGAGTTTCGGCTATATCCTTGCCGAGGCTTCTTCATTCTTATTCCCAGAGGAGCTTGTGCTTAACAGTTAACAATTCCAGATGAACTGCCGGTAATTGTATTACCTGCAAAATACTGAGAAAATCCTAAAAACATGACCTGTTGGGAGTATTTGAGGAGTCGATAAACCCTGCCCTAAGGGATCACAGCTGGTACACAGCCAGTTCTAAAAGAATTTAATAGAAGGTCAATGGCTTAAATATAATTTCTGACCACACTGAAATTTTTCTCTCATGCTCGTCTTTTTACTCACATAAGGAACTGTTCACATCACATTTTCTATTTAGGACTTGAGTTTATTTCCTTTGTGTATATTAAAAAGAGGTCATTACAGGTGCCTAACATTGACACACTATATACTAAAATACTATATACTACTATTTACATAAACTATAGGCTATCATGGCATCTGTTTAATGTTGTTGCCATGAAAATCAGTTTAATGGATGCCTAAGTCTGCTAAGCTATTGAATACATTTTATATTGTGGCAAGACTGAGACCAAAAGGACAGAAAGGTCTGGAGTCTGGACATTTTTGCCATATTATTTGCTTACATACATGGTAGTGATGTTAATAAACCCTTTATTTTTGAGGTGCAGCAAACCAACAATTATTTAAACCAGTGGGCATTTGCTATCAGCCCCCTCCTTATACATATTTACTTTAGACCATTTCTTAATAATATATGGCTGACCACTACCACCTAAGTTTCCTATGTACCAGACTACCACTTCCTGAGCTCTCTTGTGTACCAAACTACTACTTCAGTTCTCCTATGTACCAGGCCACTACCAAAGTTCTCCTATGTACCATACCACCATTTCCTCAGTTCTCCTATGTACCAAACCGTCCCTACTTCAGTTCTCCTATGTACCAGACCACCATTTCTTCAGTTCTCATATGTACCAGACCACTACCACAGTTCTCCTATGTGCCAGACCACCATTTCCTCAGTTCTCCTATGTACCAAACCGCCCCTACTTCAGTTCTCCTATGTACTAGACCAATATTTCCGTTCTTCTGTGTACCAGATCATTACTTCCTTTCTCCTATGTAGCAGACCACTACTTCAGTTCTTTTATGTACCAGATCATCACTTCTCTTCTCCTAAGTACCAGGCTACTACTTCAGCTCTCCTATGTACCAGACCATCACTTCCCTTCTCCTATGTACCAGACCACTACTTCAGTTCTCTTGTGTACCAGACCAAACCCCCCTCCTTCCTCTTTTCCATTCACTGCAAAAAATCAGGAAATTGTGACTTGTTGCATCAGACACAAGCAGTTTGTTCTAGGGAGAGGGGAGGGGGAGGAGGGAGGAGGGAGTTAGCCGACAGCAGAAAGCAGATAACAGAAGATTAGACAACACTGAGCTGGGTGACAGCTGTAATCAGAGCTCAGAGAAGTCAGTGGTGACTGTCAGAGGAGATAAAGGGTGAGGTATTTGTAGATTAACTCTTTGTTTTGGTCTTTTACTTAGCTCTCTCCATAGGAGAACAATAAAGACAGCGGGGAGAGCTTCAAACTGCTTTTTCATGATAAAAAAAATGCATTTTTCGGCTAATAAACCCAATTACAAAGTTTCTTAAAAGCACTTGGACTATTGATTTCTGCAAAAAAAAAATTCACAACAGTGACACTTTAAGCCGTGTTCACATCACAACTGGTATACATCCTCATCCTTTCAAAAAAGATGGCAAAATATACCATCAGCAACCTCATTCACTAGTGGCTACACTTTGCCCGCAGATATACATTTCATTTCTTTGGTCTGCTGCTCTCAGCTTTATTGTGTTAAAGACCTTTATTGTGTAGAGAATGGGAATTTGGTTATGTTCTATGATTTTCTGATGCATTTCATAGCTCTATAAGAGATATGTGCCGCTTTAAGGGGCATTTTATATCAGACCTGTAATAGTCATAGGCGGGACACATCAGACGAGACAGCTGCGGCGGCTGATTGTTTTGTCACCTTTGTGTCCCTGCAGGATTAACAAATTGACTTTGATGTATCTGACAGATTTTGTTTTGGTCGCTGTTTATTTTTGATATGAATAATAAATGTAATTTTTCTTATTGAAGCCAATGATCTCTGACTCACTGACCTTCAATTTCATGACTGTGTACGGAGGAAATGGTTTTCGTCTAATGGTTTGCCCGTTTTTCTTGTATATCTTAATTACAGTAGCGACTCTCCAACCTTTTAGTGAAAATACAAAAATAAAGATGTCATCTTGTTCCAGCCTCCCAAAAATACACCATCCGGAACAAACATATAAGTCAAGCACAGAACATATGTCAGAAACAATGACGGAAGACAAGCCGAAGCTGTTCTCATGAAACCACATCTCCCATCCAGCCACATCTCCCAATCAACGAGTGTTCTTCATTGAGTTTTATTTTCTTCTTTCTCCATTTGTCTTCATTATTGAGGCCTGTAAAATGTAATAGCTGATGGTGTTTATTCTGGAGGGTACTACTTACAAGGGAAAGCAGAAGGTCCATAGGGATCATCTGACCTGGGGCATACCTTTTTCTGCCTCATGAGGGTTTTTACCTTCATCTGGTTCAACACAGTTGTGTTGTAGATTGAACTTGATGGACTCTTGACTTTTTTTCAACCTTATTAACTATGTAACTACAGTTGTGCTCAAAGTTTTACACAACCTAGAAGAATTTTTGCTTTCTTGGCCCCTTTTCAGAGAATATGAATAATAACACAAAAACTTTTGACTCATAATTGCAACCAAAAACATCCAAATGACCTTGATCAAAAGTTTACATACCCCCGTTCTTAATACTGTGTGTTGCCCCCCCTAACATCAATGACAGCTTGAAGTATTTTATGGTAGTTGTGGATGAGGCTCTTTATTTTCTAAGGTGGTAAAGCTTTCCATTCTTCTTGACTAAAAGCCTCCATTTCCTGTAAATTCCTGGGCTCTCTTGCATGAAATGCGCACTTGAGATCTTACCAGAGTGGCTTAATGATATTGAGGTCAGGAGACTAAGATGGCAACTCCAGAACCTTCACTTTGTTCTGCTGTAACCAATGAAAGGGTGACTTGGCCTTGTGTTTTGGATCATTGTCATGCTGGAACGTCCAAGTACGTCCAATGGGCAGCCTCTGGGCTTATAAGTGCAAATTTGCCTACAGTATTTGCTGATAACTTGCTGCATTTATCTGTCCTTCATCTTTGACCACATTTCCTGTGCCTTTGTACAGTAGCTCACACATCCCCAAAACATCAATGATCCACCAACGTGCTTTACAATAGGAATGGTGTTCCTTTCATCATAGGCCTTGATGACATCTCTCCAAATGTAACCTTTATGGTTGTGGCCAAAAAGTTCAATTTTGATCTTATCACTTCAAATGACCTTGTTCCAGAAGTTTTGAAGCTTGTGTCTGTGCTGATTGGTTTATTGTAGGCGAGACACTTTGTGGCATTTGCGCAGTAATGGCTTTCTTCTGGCAACTGGACCATGCAGTTCATTTTCCTTCAAGTGCCTCCTTATTGTGCATCTTGAAACAGCCACACTGCTATTTTTCAGAGAGTCCTGTATTTCAGAACCTTGTTGTTCTTATTTGTGGGTTTTCTTTGCATCCCAAACAACTTTCCTGGCAGTTGTGGCCAAAAATTTTAATGGTCTACCCTTTTGTGGTTTTGTGGTCATTTGTGTTATAGGGGCAAATCACAGTAAAGAGCTGGGGTATGTAAACTTTTGATCAGGGTCGTTTGGATGTTTTTTGGTTGTCACAGTAGTTTGACAATAAATGGCTTTACCAAACCTCTAACCATAAGGTTTTGTGTTATATTTTATATACTCTGAAAAAAAGGAGAAGAAAGCAAAAATTTTTCTGGGGTATGTAAACATTTGAGCTCAACTGTATATAAGAAATGCAGATTTAGTGGTCGCAATTGGAGCCCAAATGCCAAAAAGCAGTCCACCCCATAATAAGATATTGCATGGGGGCTCATTTAAAAATATTACATTAGGGCTCAGGAGACTAAATTTATGATGTGGTCCCTTAGGGGGTGCTATACATGTCAGCTTCCTACCACAATAGTATATTTTCACACAAGCCTTTACTATCCTATACCACCATTTTATGGCCGGGCCAATTCTGCCGTCCGCCGAAAGAATTAATAAGTCAATGCTTTTGACGGACAGCGTAATTCATTTGTGCCTAGAATGTAGTTTATGGCACAGGTAGAGATGCGCGCGGCCGCGAGCAGGGGCCAGTGACGGAACCCGCAGTGGCCTTTACGCGTGTATTCCGTAGTGTGCGTGCACCCTTAGACATACCTTTTTCCAGTCAAGTTATAATTGATCTTTTAAATTACGATAATTTTGTTTAAAGTGAATATGTTGACTGACACAACATTCCAAACTGCTGACACTGTTAGATGCTGGTAGGTCAAGGAGACACGTTACCTTTTGTATATCCATCTATATTTCCAGAACGTAGAAATATCCTTTTATTCTATAGTATGAAGAGTCAAAAAGGCTCTTCCCAACTCCTGTAACACCTGCTTACTCCCCCCCCCTCCATACCTGACCCTGCTTGAGACTCTTTCAGGTGTCAATCAAGCAAGGAGAGGGGAAAAAGGAGACTTTCCAGCCCGCAGGTATTCAGGACCTTGGAAAAGCCTCTTTGACTCTTTGTACCAGAGAATGGAAGCACAGCTTGATATATGAAAAGTACCATGTGTCTCCTGGACCTTAAAGGGGTACTCCAGTGTGTGGGCACTTTTTTACTGGGACCGGTTCCAGCGGTGGGCCCCGCATTGCGGCGCCGCAATGCGGGGCCCACCGCTGGAACCGGGGAGGTGAGTGGACGTCTTTTTCCTCGGCCACCTCCTCCCCGGTTTCAGGGGTGGGGCCCGCATTGCGGCGCTCCGGTGCCTGTGACGTCTCAGGTCCGCTCAGCCAGTCAGTGAAGGAGGGAGGATCCGTTTCAAGTCCGCTTCACTGAGTGGCTGAGCGGACGTCTCGGGCCCGCGTCAGACACCCGGAAGCGGCCGTGAACTGGGCACAGGAGCGTCGCGATGCGGGACCCGACGCTGGAAGCGAGGAGGTGAGTGGACGTCTTTTTCCTCTGCCACCTCCGTCACGTCCCAGTGAAAAAGTGCCCCCACACTGGAGTACCCCTTTAAAGCTATCCAACAGTGTCTGTTTGTAACATTAATTACAACTGACAGATTCCCTTTACCAGGCTAGTAAAGTTTCTCACTTTTTACATAGCCTGTAAAGTCTTATTGTGTTGGGTGTTCACCTGCACACATACCCCCAAGAGCACCCCATCTGCCATCATCCATAAAATTACCTGGGTGTGCCCCGAGGACTATATACCATGTCACTAGTGCAGTCCCCCTCTTTTCAGTGCTGGGACTCTCAGGGAAGTACCCAAGATCCATTCCAGCCACTGTGACATCTCACATTTAGTGCCTGTGTGGAACTACATGAACCAATTGGTCCTGGCTTCAACACCTGTGTCTACCCCAGCCCAGGTCACAGGTGGAAAGCTCTGGCTGAACTACATATTGCTGTATTGTACTGTGTTCCTTGACATATCACTATAAATTAACCCCTTAAGAGTTTTTGCACTCAGGTCTGTACTATTACAATGATAGGCAACATATATAACTTAGTATTTTATATTTGACTGCTTTTAAAAAATCAAATTTAAAAAAAAAAAAAAAAAACTAAATGTCTTTAAATTTGTTCTATTACCATCCTTTTATTTTAACGCTTTTTTATTTTAACACTTTTATTCTTTGGTCTATGGGGTTCTTTGTAGTGTCATTTTTTGTGCCATGATCTGTACTTTCTATCGGTACCTTGCTTGATGTTTTGATGTTACCAAAAAATCTGTAATTTTGCACTTCACCTTTTTGGTAGGTCCATTACTAAGGGCTCCTGGAGCCCATAGTAAAGGATTGCCAAGTCAGGATCAGCATAATTACGTCCCACCACTAGACCACTAAGGATGCTGTTTTAACAATTGAATAGTGCAGTATCGGTGCCGAAGAGGATGGTAAGACACACACCTTCCTCCTCAGTGTCCCCAACGCTATAGGGGTCTATCAGCAGGTTAAATTTGTCAAACCTGCTGATAGTTCCCCTTTAAATAAAAAACATTGTTTCAGACTGCCCCCTGTGGAAGCCCTCCGGACCACCAGTGACCATGACAAGTCAGTGTGAGAAAAGGTTGAGGTGCACTTCAAAGCCCAGCAATCCTGCAGGTAACTATACCGCTTTCAACCCCCCTGCAGTTCTTCAGAGATCCCCTCATGCCAAAAGCTGAGGCGCTATACATCAGCAGAGAGAGAGAGACCCTAGCGCTCTATGACCACTATCACCACCATTATCCTCTTCTGCATCATCCCCCCTCCCTCCCTTCCATACAGAATCAGTATACAGTGCTTCTCTTCAATGCATCTGCTGATGCCAACCGGGATGCCTGGTCTCCCAGGTCCACACAAGCTATGATGTTATTCGCCTCTGGTTTTCTATGGAAACTCAGTGCTCTTCTTCTGTGAAGAACTGAGGACAAGCTCAGTCTGGTGGCAAAAGGCTAAATCTATTTTTCAGTTTACCAAAAAAAAAAAAAAAAGCAGCAGATTGTTATGAAGAATTAGCTGTGTGACATATTGATTTCTATCAGAGGGGCAGGTCCTGTCTGCTCTGTGTACAGCGTGGAGGCTGGAGCTCCTGCAGCACACTCTGCTGAGAGGAAATGATACAGTTCTGTGTACACAGCTCCCATCCTGCCTAATGGCTGCCTGCGTGCTACTCTTATATCAGTCACACAGCTATTCCCCCCTGTATCTTCACATCTTCAGCTTCCCGGCACTAAAGAAATTGGTGAAAAATGTGATTGCCCTAGAGGTGCGTCTTAAGATCAGAGAGAAGTGGCTTTCAGAGTGAGGCCGTAACACGGGCACATCCTTGCTGTGTGTTTATTTTTCATGTTTTTTTCTGCACAGAGAGATGAAACAGGCGGCGGTAGAATCCCACTTGTATTGTAATATACAGCTGATGGCATATGCTGTCACTAGTCTTTAATTTCTTCATTACTTTCGTGATGCCAAGTGTATCTTCTAGAACTAAAGCAGCCCCCAAGTTGGCGATAGGAATCCTCAAGTCAAGGCTGAATAGATTTTCCAGCCCCCCTAAAGGTAGTGCTGTACCCTCTCCTCCTCCGACTCATTTATATTCTACCTATACTTTTGAAGGTGCTTCGGCTAATGTATTAGGGGATTTCACTATGTACATTTCATCATGAATAATTCCCTAACATATGGTTAATAATGAATTGTGCTAAATGCAAGCAAAGCTAATCCGACAGAAGGCAGGGGATCCAACTCCCTACTGTTACCCAAAAATCCAGCTATGTACTATATACCTCCATTTTACAGAAGCGTCTATTAGACTGCTGTATAGCCAGTGTTAGGGGGAAGGGAGATGTGCCTTAGGACTGTCACCCCCCTGTGCCGATGCAGAGCCGTCCTTCTCTATGGGCGTCGGACTCATCTCTGGTGAGCGTGCGCACGGCTTCGGACAGGGATGTCTCGGCAGCGGGACGGGCACTGGGACTTCGTGGAAGCGGTAAGTATATGGGTCTGCAATGGGGGGTCGGTCAGGCTCTGTCCCAGCACGTGGGGTGACAGGTTCCTTTAAGATTAAAGGAGAAGTCCGGTGAAATTGAAAAACGGAAGGGAGGGAGGTGAAGAAAAATAATTAACTAAGTAAACTCACCCCTCCCTGTTCCTCTGTAGCACCCCTCCCGGGTCTCGCTGATGGCCGTCAGCTGTCATTTTTGGCTGGAATCTGGGTACACTATGTACCCGGCTCTTCAAGCTGCAACGTCACGGCCTGGCTAAACGATTGCCCACTCAGCCAGTCAGTGAGTGGGCCAGTGTCCCATCCAGTGGCGGATTAAATGTACCCTGGGCCCGGGGCTGTCCACCCAACCTGGCCCCCCCCCAGTCAATCTGCCCACATTATGATCCGCTACTGCCCCCCCCCCACGCTGTCCCCAAAAAACACTGCCTGCCTCCCCTCCCTGCTGACCCCAATAAACATAATGTTTGGTCCCTTGCTGCTACCCCCAGTAAGCATTGTCCACCCCACTTCCGCTGCCCCCAATAAACATATTGCCAACTCACCCTGATGTTGCGCCCCCCCCCAAGGTCACAGCAGCACAGAGGATGTCAGGAGAGGAGGGGGCTGATCTTATAGGGGAGGTCACAGCAGCACAGAGGATGTCAGGAGAGGAGGGTGCTGATCTTATAGGGGAGGTCAAAGCAGCACAGAGGAGTTCAGGACAGGAGGGTGCTGATCTTATAGGGGAGGTCAAAGCAGCACAGAGGATGTCAGGAGAGGAGGGGGCTGATCTTATAGGTGAGGTCACAGCAGCACAGAGGGTGTCAGTAGAGGAGGCTGCTGGTCTTATAGGGGAGGTCACAGCATCACAGCAGCACAGAGGATGTCACGAGAGGAGGGTGCTGATCTATAGGGGAGTTCCCAGCAGCACAGAGGATGTCAGGAGAGGAGGCTGCTGGTCTTATAGGGGAGGTCCCAGCAGCACAGAGGATGTCAGGAGAGGAGGGTGCTGATCTATAGGGGAGGTCACAACAGCACAGAGGGTGTCAGGAGAGGAGGGTGCTGATCTATAGGGGAGGTCACAGCAGCACAGAGGATGTCAGGAGAGGAGGGTGATGGTCTATAGGGGAGGTCACAGCACCACAGAGGATGTCAGTAGAGGAGGGGGCTGATCTTATAGGAGAGGTCACAGCAGCACAGAGGATGTCAGGAGAGGAGGGGGCTGATCTTATAGGGGAGGACACAGCAGCACAGAGGATGTCAGGAGAGGAGGGTGCTAATCCTATAGGAGATGGTCCCCCTTTCCCCCCCCTTATAGATGCTCCCCCTCTTTCCCTCTTTATAGATGGTCTCCCTCTTTCCCCCTTATAGATGCCCCCCCCTCTTTCCCCCTTATACATGGTCCCCCTCTTTCCCCCTTATAGATGGTCCCCCTCTCTCCCCCTTTATAGATGGTCCCCCTCTTTCCCCCTTTATAGATGGTCCCTCTTTTTCCCTTTATAGATGGTCCCCCTCTTTTCCTCTTTATAGATGGTCCCCCTCTTTTTTCCCCTTTATAGATGGTCCCCCTCTTTTTTCCCCTTTATAGATGGTCCCCCTCTGCTCCCCCCCTTATAGATGGTCCCCCTCTGCTCCCCCCCCCTTATAGATGGTCCCCCTCTGCTCCCCCCCTTATAGATGGTCCCCCTCTGCTCCCCCCCTTATAGATGGTCCCCCTCTGCTCCCCCCCTTATACATGGTCCCCCTCTGCTCCCCCCCTTATAGATGGCCCCCCTCTTCCCCCCTTTATAGGTGGTCCCCCTCTTTTCCCCCCTTATAGATGGTCCCCCTCTTTATAGATGGTCCCCCTCTTTACCCCTTTATAGATGGTCCCCCTCTTTCCCCCTTTATAGATGGTCCCCCTCTTTATAGATGGTCCCCCTCTTTTTCCCCCCTTATAGATGGTCCCCCTCTTTATAGATGGTCCCCCTCTTTTTCCCCCCTTATAGATGGTCCCCCTCTTTTTTCCCCTTTATAGATGGTCCCCCTCTTTATAGATGGTCCCCCTCTTTTTTCCCCTTTATAGATGCCCCCCCTTGCACAGCAGTCAGTAAATTAAAAAAAAAACACAACTCACCTGCCATCCGTTCCCCCGTCGATCCTCTCGGCTCCTGGTCTGTCCCCGGCTGCCTCCGGCTGATGTGCGGCTGCCGGGGGTGTTTTGTCCTCTCCCCGGCAGCGCGCGCATCACACAGCTCACTGTGCCGCCTGGGCCCTGACTTCCGGTACACAGACCGTCTCTAACGTGCGCTCTTAATACCGGAAGTCAGGGCCCAGGCGGCACAGTGAGCTGTGTGATGCGCGCGCTGCCGGGGAGAGGACAAAACACCCCCGGCAGCCGCACATCAGCCGGAGGCAGCCGGGGACTCCTGTGACCGCAAGCGAAATAATGCTTGCGGTCACAAGAGTGCAGTGGCGGGCCGGGCCGCAGCGGCGTGGGCGGATTATAATGTGGGCGGCGCGGCATGGGGGCCCCCCGGAGCCATGGGCCCCGGGCGGCCGCCCAAACCGCCCACATTATAATCCGCCACTGGTCCCACCCCAGCCATTGACTGGCTGAGCAGGCAATCGAACACCCGGGTACTAGACATTGCCACTGGAGGAGTTGCAGGAGCCAGCTACTGTCAACGGGACCCACGAGTGCCACTACGGGTCACAGGGATGGGTAAGAATACTTTGTTTATTGTTTTCCTGCACACTCCACTGCCTGCCTCCCGTTTTTCTATTTCATGGTACTTCTCCTTTAAGCTCCTCTGCATCACTTTAAAGAATTATAAAGATAAATGGTCATGTATTTTCGGGAAGAGTTCTGGGAAGAGTCATGAACTTAACAACTTCTCCAGGTTTGGCCAACTGTCTAAAGTGGTGGCCTCCAAACTCTCCTGAGAGATGAATGAATGGCAGTCGTTTACCCCTCTCTATTGAGAACAGTCATCAGAATCATTCATCAGCTATAGAAGGTGTATAGCCAACCTGTATATAGATCCAATATAAACTCAGTATTAAATCAGTCTTCGGTAAGCTCCCCCTGCTGGTGGCAACATACAGCCAGAATATTATCATTAAACTCTATACCCCTATGAAGAAAAGAAGAGGGTGTGGAACTTGCTATGAGAAAAATATGTTTCAAAGCCTCTAAAAAAATTTGAAAAATATGCTTTAAAGCCTATAAAGATACATTTTACACCTAAAAATAAAACTATGTTGAAAGGTGGAGTCACGCTTTCTTTATGCTATCATTTTGATGACCAGCAGGGCTCAGCTCTTTACTATTGATTTACAGTCACACAAATGAAAGAAATTGCTTCCAGTCATACTAAAAGCTTTTGTACAGCTTGTGCCAGGCATATCCTGATCTGCATTCATCGAGAAAGATATGTGGGGTTACCTGGTGCCAAAGGTAATGCAGTGCTTAAAGGGCTCAGTCTAAACAGACAAAAAACACTATCTACTGTATAGTCAAGACAACTATTTTCATGTATAACTAATGCGTATGCATCTCCTACAAAATATAACATGGAGATCTAAATGTGCAGTGATTGTCAAGGATAAGGGAAAACAGCACCACTTATTGGAACAGTGTCTGGTATTACAGCTAAGAGTCTTTTTTTTTATAAATCGCATGCAATCCTTTTAAAATTAAAGGAGAAGTCCAGCGAAAATGTTTATTGAAGTTTTGTATTGCCCCCTAAAAGTTATACAAATTACCAATATACACTTATTATGGGAAATGCTTATAAGGTGTTTTTTTTCCCTGCACTTACTACTGCATTAAGGCTTCACTTCCTGGATAACATGGTGATGTCACTTCCTGGATAACATGGTGATGTCACTTCCTGGATAACATGGTGATGTCACTTCCTGTATAAAATGGTGATGTCACAACCCAACTCCCAGAGCTGTGCGGGCTGTGGCTGCTGGAGAGGATGATGGCAGAGGGACACTGAGGGACACAGGGCACTGGAGGGACACTGAGCATCCCCCGGCCATCATCCTCTCCAGCAGCCACAGCCCGCACAGCTCTGGGAGTCGGGTTGTGACATCACCATGTTATCCAGGAAGTGACATCACCATGTTATCCAGGAAGTGAGCCTTGATGCAGTAGTAAGTGCAGGGAAAAAAGCACTGTAGTAAATTGGTGATATGTATAACTTTGGGGGGGCCATACAATACTTCAATAAAAATTTTATCTTCATGACCACAGGTTTCCCATAGGGTGTATCAATTGCAGTCTCAGGTAGTGCGACTGAACAGGCTTGCAGGGAAGGGGTGCCTGGGTAAGTGAGGAACGTGCCCTGGATTCCTGAGTGAGATCAGCTTTTAACTGTGTGTGTGTCCTTAAGATGCACATACAGATAAAAAGCACAACAGAACAGAGAGCTAGTGGCTCCCTGTTCTGTCACTATAGGCAGCTAAGGAGTTCCACTTCCTAGCGCGGGCAGCAGGGTGGATGGATGTATCTTTTTTTCAAGGGGTATAATACTATAAATACTAACCTATCATATGGTGACACAGAAGAGTATAACTACTATAAATACTAACCTACCATATGGTGGCACAGAAGCGTATAAATACTAAAAATACCAATATGCAAAAAAGAGTCTGTGGAACAGCTGTATGTGGATGGTTACCTGGCCTTGGTTTTTCCCTTGTCATTACATTGACTTATAGGGCCACTGAAGATGGTGGTTTTAGTGGTTTGCCTACAGGAGCCACCCCTTGGCTGGGGCCTTCCCAGAGGAATATCTGGCTAGTCCTGTGTTTGGAGACTCTTAAATAAGGATCCACAGATTTTTTTGGGGGGCGTGCGCCTCTTAGAGAATCTGACAGGTCCTAATTTAAGCCCAGCGTACAAGTATACCAGTCGTTATAAATGTACCACCTTATGTCTATAATTTCAATTTAAAAGCAAAAAACATGAATACTTTTTCTAATAAACAGCGCCACACCTGTCATGTGGTTGTGTCCGGTACTGCAACTGAGCACTATTGATATGAAAAGGGCCAAACTGCAGATCCACATGAAACCTGGGTCATGGTGCGCAAGGAAGCAGCCATGTTTTTCTACTTCTGTACCCCTTTAAGGTAAAGATTAGGTAACACACCCCAAATACTGAGGTCCATCTGTCTGGGCAGATTGTGAGAACATTTATTGTTTTAAACCACAATTCCCATAATGCAAGACTCTTTCCACCTTTACTCTAAACAGATTAGGCCTAACTGGATAATCATTGAGATTCTTGTTAAGGAAATAAGTGCTAATTACTTTGGGAGGAGGCGTTCATATTAATTTCAAGGTGTTTATTTCTGTTTTAAACACATCTATTGTTAACCTGGGGGCGTCGGATTAAATTGGAATTTTAACTTCATTTTGTAATATTAATATGATAACAAATTTAGAACCTATTTGTAATTAATATCTACTAGGGGAATTAATATTTACTGGCATCTAAATGAAATGGGTGTATTGATGGTAATGCTGTGCTTAATAAGAAGCTGTTGTGTTAGAAATTAATCAGCAACTGCAAGAATAGATATGGATACCAGATAACACCACTCTTTGTTCCTGATCTCAATTATTTTACTCCCAGAATCTAATTTACTAATTTAACTTAAACTCTAATTTAACTTGGTTACCCAGACGGAATAGTGGAAGAAAGAAAGTTTTGAAAGAAAGTTAATGATTTAGTAATTGTAAAAAGCTTTTCCTTAGATACATTTATAAAAAAAAAAACACACTTTGTTAGTCCATTTACACAGATGGAGATGTTCAATTAGCTAGGCTCCGCCCATGAGGAACCGAGAATCTCTTGTGAAGTTTATAGTTGTTTGGATGTTATGCTGTGCTTTGTAAAAATGTGTTGTTATCAATAGCAGCCAATGAAACCTCTTGATTTTTATAAAACTAACTATAAAGTATATGTTTCCTAGTGAAATGTCATTAAATCAAATGACAGTGCCAGTATAAGGAAGGTTGACAAAGCAATTATACTGGAGAAGACATTAGGGGGAATATAGCTACAATTTTAAAATATATAACTAACTGATGCCTTGACAAAACATTTAGTGAGTATGGGGTTAAGTAAAGTCTTCCAGTACTTATCAGCTGCTGTATGTCCTGCAGAAAGTAGTGTATTCTTTCCAGTCTGGAGAGCAGGTGATGTTTTCTATGGGCATTTGCTACTGCTCTGGACAGTTCCTGTCATGGACAGAGGTGACAGCAGAGAGCAATGTGTTGGACTGGAGAGAATACACCACTTCCTGCAGGATATACAGCAGCTAATAAGTACTGAAAGACAAGATTATTTTAATAGAAGTAAATTACAAATCTCTGGCACTTTCTCGCACCAGTTGATTTGAAAGAAATAGTTTTTACTGAACTACCCCTTAAACTACAAGCCTCTAAAAACTGTGTCTCAATCAGAGCCATAGGGTAACGGAATATATCCCTATAGAAACTGGTGCTGGCGCAAATGCTGATTGGACTTATTACAAGGTCCATATTACACAGGTCATTTATTTTCTAAATAGGCCAACATCGCCCTCGGCCACACATACCCAGTGTAAAACGCTTGGCTAAAAGCGATTTCAACTAAAGGTTTCAGGGACAATCTCATGATCTCGCCTTGTAAGAGGCTCAGTAACCTAGGTTTCAATAAGCATTGGGCTGTCTAGGAGTTTTTCCTGCTCAACACATATTGTCTTATATGTTATTGTTTTTTCCTGGTTATACATAGGCCATGAATATGTCCATGTTACTTATGATGCCATCTAGACACACCAATATGAAACCTGTGCACACATGATGTCATATTGTTAGGACTTCTTCATCTATGTCTGCCTCACTAGTTCTTTTTTTTATTACAAAGCTAATCCCGTAATTTCCAGTGGCATCAGTTCTTCTAATGCCTCTCTATTCAGCTGTGGATGCCAGATAGGCGTACTACGTACACAAATCACCATTACTATCCTATGATATTACACAATCTTGAAGCACATCTTCTGTATTCCTGGATGTGGATATAGCGGCATGTGCTATTTTTTGCGTCTATTAGTATGTTTTTGTATATAGGTATTTTCCTCCCACACAGAAGTCGCACCAAGTGTTTCTGTATAATATGTACAATTATCGTATTCATGAAAAACATAATAAAAGCTTAGACTGTTCCTTCCTACAGTACATACCTGGGAACATGGGATCGGCCACAAGCTGAAGAATCAATGCCGTGGATTTCCACCTATTACACAGACATGGTTCATCAGAAATGGTGACTATACAGACATTGTATTCTATGAAACAAAAAAATACAAAAAAAGATACTCAAAATCCTTTTAGGTTTTCTCTTGTCTTCTAGATTACATTGAAGCATTAATCTGTGGAAATGGAAAGGATACAGCCATGACAACAACCCAGCCCTGTTTTTGGATGTTTTTGAACTTTTCACTTTGAGGACTGCTCAGATTTACCTGTTTCCGACTAGTGTATTTTTGTGATACAGTCTACACGAGTTACTGTGTGGAAGGCGAGCCAGTGGTTAGGCATCTCGGGGGTGTTTAGGGTCACTTGGGCACTTGTCATGGTAGCCTGGAGTGGTATAAGACCCACCCCAGACAGTTGTCACTGCTACAGCACAGAAAGAGAGAATAGCCCAAGTATACCGAGGTGTGTGGGTGCAGGCGCTTAAAGAATAGACCAGAGTCCCGTGCATTTTGGTAAAAATAGAATATTTTACTAGAGAGTAACTTAGTACAAATAGTACACAAGGTGCAACAGTACAAATCTTTACAGAGAACTTAGGTGCTGACAGTGAAGGTAGAACCAGTGCTTGTAGTAGTAGTTGCTTTGTAGTAGAGAGAGAGAGGAGAAGAGTTGCCAGAGGGGCCCTGCCCAATGTAGAAAAAATAGTGACTTAGTAGAAGAGGTGATAGAGAGTACTTACGGATGACTGTGTTAGTCTTCAACCGCCTTATGTCCCTTAGTTGCGAGCTACCCATCCTAGGTGGGTAATACGAGCCCTAGTCATCGGTTATCTGGGTGTAGAGGATTACCCAATTTTTCTGCACTGGGCAGTGGGATACGGTGACATACTGTAGCTTTGTCCCACTGGGGTCAGGTCCTATTGCTTCAGATAACTGCCCTGCACGTTTTAGAGAGGTTCCTGGCGTGGGCAAGGTGTTTCCTATTTGGCTTCTCTCCCCTTTGTGTAGATCTTAGCACTGCATAGTGATCTTGTTACTTGTTTCTGGAAAGAACTTCTTAGGTTTCCGTTTCAGCATTCCTGACAGGGCACCTTGTCATAGCCAGGCCCTGGCTTAACTTCTTTAGAGACTCTGCATCTAGATTCCTCATACACTAAAGATTAACCCAGAAAGGAACATTTTCTCCCACCAAACACTAAATCCTCCTACAGGGGCTGTGTTAACTCTCCTCTGAGTGGTGGGGCTGAGTGTGTGTGAAAGAGAAGATAGGATAGGGCAAAGAAGAATTTGCACCTGTGACTGGACAGCACATGACATAAAATGATTAACCCTTCTACTCCTTCAGCTCTGCATAGTATAAGATAAATAAAACAGAAGTGACACCTAGTGGGGAAAACACAACAGCACACCATTTTACATTTGTGTGACTTGAGCCATGAGACAGCACCCTGTGCTGGGACACCACAACTGGATCGGCTGGGGGTAAAACCCTGAGGTCTGAGAGCTTGGCATCCAGGATTTATATTTATGGGGCCATAGTTTCATCATGGTGAGTCACATCCCACCAATCCCTTTTGTAAAAAAAATACTTCCTGACAATTTTTCCATATAACTAATACTAAAACGATCACCAGCAGCAACTGCATACATTTCTATCAATGAGACCTGCTGTAGGATGCATAAACCCAAACTCAGACCAAAAATGTTAATCCAAAACAAGGGTTCCTATTATATATGGCTGCAGAGAAAATAACAAAGACCTAACCCGGCCTGTTTCCTTGTTGCAGCCATTGTCCGAAGTGTTTGGTTCCAGCTGCAGTCCTCCTATTCCTGGTCTCTTCCATATGGGAAGGAACTGTCCAATCAGCTCAATGATTCACTAAGTGGGAAGGAACCAGGAAGAAGACCACAGTGGGGAACAGACACCAAAAAGGCACTGGCAGGAGTATGGGATTGGTCAGTATTTCTTATTTTTCCTGCAGCCATATATCAAGAAGCTCTTAAACAAGATCCCAGAAAACCTCCTGTGACTTTAGAGGATGATGCTTTGTCCATGAAGAGTTGGAGGAACCAGGGAGCTCCAGACAATGTACTTTTTGTAGTTCTTCTATTTTCAACTTCCTGTCAGAGTTAAATCACATAAAAGCATCTGAAGCCAATACTATCATTGATAACATTATATTAGTAAGTTATATATTTTTGGATTACTCCTTTAATTTAAAAGGGTACTTCAACACAAAATATTTTTCTTTCATATCAACTGGTTTCAGAAAGTTATATAGATTTGTAATTTACTTCGATTTAAAAATCTCAAGTTTTACCATACTTATTAGCTGCTGTATGTCGTCCAGGAAGTTGTGTTTTCTTTTCAGTCTGACACAGTGCTCTCTGCTGCCACCTCTGTCCGAGACAGGCGCTGTCCAGAGCAGGACAGCTGTTCTATGGGGATTTGTTACTGCTCTGGACAGTTCCTGTCTTGAACACAGGTGGTAGCAGAGAGCACTGTGTCAGACTGAAAAGAATACACCACTTCCTGCGGGACATACAGCAGCTGATAAGTATGGGAAGACTTGAGATTTTTAAATAGAAGTAAATTCCAAATCTATAAAACTTTCTGAAACCAGTTGATTTTGAAGAAAAATATTTTCACTGGATAACTCCTTTAAATGCAAATTTAAGATACCAGGGTACCCCTTTAAAAAATTTTTTTTAAAAAAAACCCTCACTTTATTACATGACTGTGATTATGTTAACAACTGGTATGGTTTGTGAACAAGTAAAAGTCAGCTGCACTGCTTCCATGGCTCCTGCACCTTGTCTCAGACAGTACAGTGGGATATCACCTCAATCCAGAGTGTGAAACTTGGCTACCTGGAAGCAGATGGAAGAAGAAGCCCCACCTACAGATTACCGCACCTCTCTGGGCGCCACTGTACAGGGACCTCTGTATTATTGGAAATCCCAAATACTGAAATGTTCCATCCAGATACATAGATACGTCCAAGTCTTCATCCTCGCTTGCAAATCAAACCACTTTAATCTCACACAAGATTCCGTTTCTTCCACCAGTAATGAATTAGAGATGTTCCTTGGCCATTGTTATGTTGACATCACGCTGTGCTAAGCTGTGTATGACATTGCCAGGAGATATGAGGGAGCTAAACCCACTGCATGCGGAAATAGATGCATTGCTTGCCCACTAATGCGCTATTTGCAATTATACACAACACAACTTTTCTTACAGTTACATTAACACTTATCCAAGTGTTAATCGGGCATCAGATTTTAGAATCTGTTACGGCATCATTGTCTGCCGTTCTCTTGGGACTTAATTAACTATTTTGCCTTTTTCTTCACATTTTCCATCTTACACTTCCAAATGGCTGTAAAGTTGTTTAGTCTTTTTGAAGTATTCACAAAGAAAGGGAAGATGCTAAAACGTGGCTACTGCTGTTCGCTGTACATGGTCTCCTCTGTGATGATGATTCTGATTATATCTCCATAGGTGGTAATAGCCTGTCATGTACTAAGAAAGATTCATCCATCCGACATTTTATGACTGTGAAATTGTGGGTGCTTAAAGGGGTTATCCAGGATTATTAAAAATAAAAAAAGTACTTAAATGTATGTAATATTACAACACTTCTCTATTGACTTTAATGAAACGGACATGGTCCTGGGGCTCTATGAAGCAAGAACAGGAGCGGAGGCCACTCCATAGAGCCAGCTGTTATCAGCAGCCGGGTCCTCATCCTTAATGACCGGCAGCAGAAGTCGCGCTGCCGCTCGTCATTAATCCCTTCATTGGTGCCGATCACTGTAGTTAAGTGTCAGTGAAGGAAGCCCTGCTCCTGTCATTGTCCGGATCGAGACCAAGGCAGTGGGGGTCCCAATTGTATTCCCTGACTGCTGTAAGTCTCTTACTTACCTCTGTGCAGTCAGCTCTGTGATCTTCTAATAAAGTCTGCCTCAGGCACACTCTATGTGAAGATCACAAATATCACAAATAAAAACAATGGCATAGCAATGACCTGTGTATGCAATCTAATGATTGCATGTAATAGTCCCCTAGGAGGACTTAAAAGTATATACATGTATTGTAGCGTGCGTAATGGTGCAATCTAATATAATTTAACATTAATGATCCAAGACAGTGAACAGCATAAATGAAAAAAAGCAAAAAAAGAATTGCTGATTTTTTTTGTTACATTATATATCAGAAAAAAAGCTATCAAAAAGTATTATCTACACAAATATGATACCAATGAAAACTAGAGATCACAGTGCAAAACCCCAAGCATTCCAGTAGGTTGAAAAATAATATGGCTCTTCGAAGGCGTGGATGAAAAAACAAAAATGCAAAAATGAAAATTGGTATGGACCTTAAGGCCAAAATACACTGTGTCCTTAAAGAGTTAAAACTCCACTAGTGAAGGTAACCAACAGTATCATGAAAGCCCAGGTCTTATTAAATGTTTTGCGTCATAACTGCTCATGTTAACCCAATGTGCAGTCTCATTTACCCAGAATTTCGCAAAACGTATTCATGTGTTCCCTATGGCAGGGATGGGGAACTTGCGGCCTCTCAGCTGCTGCAAAACTACAATTCCCATCATGCCTGTACAGCGAAAGCTTTAGCCATCCAGGCATGATGGGAATTGTAGTTTTTCAACATCTGGAGGACCAAAGGTTCCCCATCCCTTGGAAGGAGAAAACAGCTGTGAAGAGTCAGAAAGCCCCCCGCAGCGGGTTTAGGCAACTTTAGTATAACATGGATGGCGCCCTATAGTAGCCTCGATAACATGTATGCCCTTATTTACAAAGAGTCAGGATCATAAGGTAGATATAAGATGCAAGGTAGAAAAGGCCTCAGAGATACTGGTTGCCAGTTCACCTTTGGTTGACAGTAGGTGATGTTGCAATTTGGGAATAACATGTAACATTTAAGAGGATTTATTCCACTTTAGTTTGGCCGTGTTTGACATTTCCTTTCCGAGCACTCCATGCAAGAATTGCTTTCAGACGTCTTGAATGAAATGCCATGAAAAACATTACCCATTCTACCTTTTTTATACTATTTTTACATGGCCAGTGCTCTTTCACATGTTTTCAGTGTAAAAGACTTCACTCAGTCCTCCTGCTGTTGACCCGACTCTAAAAGATGACATGTTCAGATTTGCTAATGAAAAAACTACTCGGTGGGGTTTTTACTCTGGAGATGCAGAAAGGCCGGATACTGTCATCTGAAAGAGTCTCTGGCAGTTGAGATCTGTGTTTATGTCACTGAAGTCTCTACGAAATATCATCCCTTTAAGAAGACTTCCAGTGGATTCACAAGAAACTAGTAGACTTTTATTAAGAATTGTGGATATGTCCTGTATAGATGGAGGATGGGACCTAAGAAAAATGTGGCTAGTGCACTTAAGGAACCCTACTCCGACAAGAACCACCTCTAATCTTGACCAGATTTTTTTATGCCGTATTACTATCTAGAGATAAGCGAAGCAGGCAGAAATTCGTTTTTTCTGAGCTTCCTGAGTTTCCTGAGGTTCAACCTATAAAATTAAATCCTAAAAAATGTTGTTAAAATAGCCAAAACTATAGTAGCTACAATACTGGGACTATTACAGAAGGGCAAAGTTGTTAAAACATGTTGTTGTAAAAGTGTCGAAAATCGGAAAGTCACAATTAAAAAAAAAAAAAAGTCAATGAGCCAGTCACTCATCCAATTTCAGCCAAAGACAGCAATGGACCTTGGTGGATCAGCAGCGTAACATCAATTTTTTCCAACAGCAATGGATTGTGACTGCTAATTATGTAAAACGATCCCCGGTCTCCACTTCTTCCTGATCATGATGATGTGCTGAACTTCCAGGAAATGCCCACTCCCTGCAGGTTTGGGATGTCATCGGAGGCAAGAAGGAGCAGAGAGCACCAGAGACCAGAAGCCATCAAAACAGTGAGGATGAGATTCATAGATGAGATGAGATGACACATCCACTTTAAATAGTGGGTTGTGCCACCAATAATAAGCTTTTATTTTATAATTGTTTTGGAGACTATAAACCAAGAGCTCTTAATTTTAAAAAGCAGTTGGAGTGCTTAAGATTCCTGTACCCCTTCTTCCTCTTTGTGTTGCTCATTTACTTTTTATATAGCCTGACAACCTTAGGTTGTGCAGACCTGTCAAACTGTTCAGGTTCGAAGAACGTTGCCGAACCCGAACGGTTTGTTTGATCAGCTCAACACTATTTACTACTTATTACAAAGTTGGCATTTAATTCACTGCTGCTGGAGAAGGATACAGCCCTAGAGCTGTCAGAATAAGGCTATGTTCCCACTATGTAAAAGTACGGCCATTGTTGCCATCGGCAACAACGGCCGTACTTTATGCTGCGTGGAACATTGTCTATTCCTCCATGGGATCCTGGCCGTAGTGTATACACATCGCATACGCTCCAGCCGGGATCCCATGCCAGGCCGCAAAGAACTGACATTGACAACTGAATTGCGGCCATAGGAAACCCTGTCAGTGCACACTATGAAGCTAGCGGCTCCGGCTGCTTGCTTCAATGTGTCCTATGGGGAGTTCTGATGCGGGCGCGCCCTGATGTGCCCGCATCAGAACGCTACGGCCATAAAGATCAAGATTAAGTACCGGCCAGGATGATCTTAGCAGAGACTGGCCGTTCCGTGACCCAGCCGGGTCACGGAACGGCCGGTCTCTTACAAAGTGTGAACATAGTCTAACAGCATATGGCTGTATCGGTTATTTACCAGGTCTCCCTAGGACAGCACCCAAATGCAGAGCATTTGAGTTCAGAGAGTGATGCTCAAACAGTTTGACAGGTCCACTTAACACTAGTAATAAGGACTCCCAATGTGGTGGTTGCTAGGTGTTGTTGTGTCAGCTCAGCCAAAGATGGTAGTGTCTTGACACCAGTGCTTGTCCAGCACACACGTGTGATGTTGGTACCTGCTTTGTTTTTGTGGCTGGTTGTGCTCCCAAATGGTCGGTGACCTGCCGGGTTGTAGTGGGTCCCTTGGGCTCTTGTCACGGTCGCCTTGAGTGGCAATGGACCCACCCGGACTATTGGTACCGCCACCCACAGAAAGGGGAAGAATAACCCAAGGTGTGCGATTTGTGTGTATGGGAGCTGGTGCATACAAAGTATGAAAGAGTCCCAGTGACGTATAAAA
The DNA here is from genome assembly GCF_027789765.1 of Dendropsophus ebraccatus. Lineage (NCBI taxonomy): Eukaryota > Metazoa > Chordata > Amphibia > Anura > Hylidae > Dendropsophus > Dendropsophus ebraccatus. Next base: position 23,898,502 of record NC_091466.1, on the reverse strand, counting down.
TAGAACAACTTTACTGTCAAGTTTTTCAAGATAACAATACACTTTTACAGGATAGATAAATCTTTGACCCAGACTCTTAGAGATTAAACCCGTTTTGCTTAAGGAGGTGCTGGTGGAGTAGAGTAGAAGAAAAGTAGTTGTAGCGGTGCTTAGAGAGTAGAGTAGAGGAGTTTTTCAGAGGAGCCCCAAATGTAGCTGTGTACTCTGCTGGAACTTGAAGAGATACTTTATAGTGAGAAGTTTACTTGTAGTTATGTTTAGACTGTGTCTGACCACCTTTTGCTCTACAGTGTTGAGCTACCCTTCCTGTCAGGGTACTACAAGCCCCAGCCGTGGTATCTGGGCTTAGCTTAGTGTCTGGGGGGGGGGGGGGGCAGGAGTCCCAGTTACCTGCTCTGCGAGATAGGATACCTAGACCTTCTTTACAGGAGCTTTGTCCTATCCAGGCTAGTTCCTCTTGTGTTCAGGATACTGCCCTGCGCTTTGTAGATGTGTTCTCGGCATGGGTTAGAGTGTTCCTGGACTCCTCTCCCTTTAAAGTGCTTAGCACTTCAGACTGGTTGTTTCTAAATGCATCTATACACGTGAGGGTCTACACTAGACTGCACTGCTCACTTCCTCCCATACGGGGCTAACTAACTCCTCCTACAGGGGGGGGGGTTAGTGTGTAGAGAGCAGGGATAGGTTGAGAGAGAGAGAGCAGGGATAGGTTGAGAGAGAGAGAGCACCTCTCTATAGGTTACCACAGAACACATGGTACTACAACAACAACAACATTAACCCATTACTGACTTCAGCTGTGCAGACGAGAACATGAGCATATAATGGATACTGACATCTAGTGGTGAAACTGTAAAACACCTCATCCCCACTTTAACCTGAAGTGAGAACTTTGCAACAGGTGCACAAGGCACTAATAGTGGGAAACCACACCAGAATCCTATGGAAAGGGGTCAGATTATGGTAGCCCATATTTGGTAATGAGGTGAGATCAAGACTACAATAAACATCACATGGTTGGGATGGTGAAATATAGCAGTATTACCCCGTGTGCATTGTGTAATGTCCTGCTCGATCACTAGCTTGACCTAACTTGTCCTTACGGTTTATGAGTGAGTATTGTGAGCTGTGCATTAAATCCACAGAGAGCAGTAATGATCTAAATGTGTATGTGAAGCCTATAAAATATCAACTGATTTAAGACTGGTGCGGTGAGAAGCATGGATGGTAGAGAAGACATCTTTGAGTCCCTTAATGCATTCCTACAATATACTGTATGGAAATCAGTAAATGCAAATGGAAATTCTCAGACAATTCTGGAAACTTGGGTACAGGTACGATTAGGAGATATTTGTCCTATATTACTGCTATCTGGTACATACCAGGATCAGGAAAAATTGCCTGCTTGCCCATAATGATATAATTATATCTATAAGTATCTATAAGTGTTTTACTATGGAGACTCTAGGATTCTTCAATCTTATTGCACTCTATGCATTATTACCATATGAATTATGCACAAAACCTCTCTGTGACACAACCACCTCTCATTTACTCTGATCCTAGCCCCAATACTCACGCTATTGTTCTATTACAAAAATATTAGCCCCTTGGAAACCCACTATGACATAGTATACCAATAGAAAGAATGGGCCCATATTTCCATAGAAAAATTTTATTCATGTGATTTTTTTTAAAGTTGTTACAACATCAAGATTTTCCACTGTGCACGAAGAGACCCTATATTAACATAGTCCCATCACAACCAGACAGACAGGATTACTAAACAATAATCATCAAACAATGCCCTAATAGGTGTAAACATTTGTGGCAAACACCAAGACCAAAGATGTAAACCGTATCTATGCAGCTCTGCAGTCCCTGTTGAGAGTTTCAATGTACCAACAAAGTTATCCCATTGTGCAATATTATATGAAGAAACTGTAATCTTACCTATTGGGAACTGTAGGGACGATGCTGAACCTCGACGCCCCTTTTGCGTAAAAAGATGCTTCCTCTGGGGGCATGCTACCACCATTGTCCTGGTCCTTTGCTGGTCACACAGAACACATCCCCCCGATTTATCATTGTGCACCCCTGGGGTATGCAACAAAAAAGGGGCAGATTCGCCCCTTTTCCGTGGTGTATGCCAGCCGTATCCCCGACTCGCCTGATGTACACGCACCTGAGCACGACAAGGCGGGGAGGATGCATGGCCTCCTGCGCCTGATTTATGAAGGTTTACACCTGGATACAGGCAAAAACCAGAGAAAAATCTACATTTGCTTTAAAGCAGGTGCAGATTTTTGCACAAGAGGTGTGCTTCTCTAAGGGCCTTACTTCACAGAACGATTATCGTTTAGATTATTGTTAAGTCATTCGAATCTAATCGTTAATCGTTTGGTTGAATAGCAGTTAACGATTAACGAGCGAACGAGAAATCGTTGATCATTTAATAAGACCTGGACTTATTTTTATCATTGCTCGTTCGCAAATCGTTCACATTGAATAAGTCGTTTGCAGTAGTAAGGAACGCAATAACGACAACAAGACGACCCCAAGAACGATCATAAGTAACGATTATTGTTCCATGTAAATGGGTGAAAGATTTCAGGTCTTTCTCAATAGCGGTCGTTTGGATCGCTTATCAGTAACGATTATTACGATAACCGTCCCGTGGAATAGGGCCCTAAGTAAATCCAGCCAGGGAAAAGGCTTTATTTAAGACTGGCATACGCACGGATGAAGTGCCCATACCTCTCCACCAGGAAGATGCGCACCTACAGACAGCCACTCAGGAGTGAGAGCCTGTCACCATCACCAATGGCTGGATAGATTACACATCGCTTATCAAAAGACCCCTGTCTCACTCCCAACATTATTACAAACAGCTATTATTATTGGTTCTATTATTGGCTTTATGCCCTTGACTGTAGTAGAACTGATGTGCTCTGTATTCTTTAGGCCAGTATGAATACAACGATACCCTATTTGTACAGTTTTTGTGTTTTACTACTTAAAAAAAATGAAATAATCTAAAATGTGTATGAAATAGTGACGCTCCACTTCAAGAACTTTGTGAAAATCAATCTCCCAATATGTAGATTTGTTAGTTTTCAACTCTCGCTTCTGACTGCGAACAAATACTAGAAAATAAAACACAGTGATGAAGTTGATGTTCATATAAAACAATAAGTAGGAAACTTTACACACAATATAAAGATATAACAATCCACACAGAGCGCACTCCACATACCGGAACATAACAGTACTTACAGTATGAAGAGCTCTCCATATAATGAGATGACATTTCTAATAGACATTGTCGTAGCTAGGCTGGTTTTGTTTCCTTCACTCAAATATTCCATTTCCTATAATAAACCTGTATCTAAATATCTTTGTTGGTGCTCCCTCTGGCCAACAGCACACAGAGCACATCCTCGATCCATCCCCGACTTCCAGCAGTTGCTCCTTTCTTTACATGTGCCATGGCTGAGCATGTGTATGTGTGGTATCCCACCACGGGTGTTTCGCAAAAGCTTCTTACTCTAGGTTCAATGATGATTTCACCACTAGATGTCAGTGTTCTATGTATATTCTTATGGATTGCCCATCTGAAGCTAACAAAGGGTTACTGTTTCCTATGTATTATGCACTTTTAATGACCTGTAGGAGATTTTCTTTCTAGACGATCACTCTTCTTCTTTCCTTTGCACATATTCCTTTCCACCACTCACAAGGTTTCTTACATATCCCTGGCTCTGCCAGGACCCTTGTCCGGGACAAGTCAGTGTTCAGATAGTGTGCTAGTGAGGTGGTTAAAACACACGTGTATGCAGAAGCAACCAGAGACACTCAGTTCTTTCTGTCTATATACTATATCTACTATGCAGTACTAGACAATACAAAGGGAGAAGAGTCGGGGATAATCCTAACCCACACTGTGAACCAGTCTAAAGGTGCAGGGTAGAGATGAGCGAACCTCGAGCATGCTTGAGTCCATCCGAACCCGAACTTTCAGCATTTGATTAGCGATGGCTGCTGAACTTGGATAAAGCCCTAAGGCTATGTGGAAAACATGGATATAGTCATTGACTGTATCCATGTTTTCCAGACAACCAAAAGCCGATCGTTCGGGTTCAGATGGACTCGAACCCGAACCCGGTTCGCTCATCTCTAGTGCAGGGCAGTATTATAAAACACAAGAGGAACTAGCCTGGATAGAACAAAGCTACCAGAAGGTCTACATATTCTATCTCGCAGTGCAAGTAAATCGGGAAGTCTCAGACACTTAGTTTCACCCAGGTAACTCAAAGCTGGGGCATGTATTACCCTATTAGGACGAGTCCCATAACACTGTAGGGCAGAAAGTGGTCAGACTATAGTCTAAACACAAGTACAAGTTTCTCTCTCACTCTCAAGTATTCTTCTAAAGTTCCAACAGAGCACAAGTACTACATTGGGTTAGGACTCCTTTGACAAACTCCTCTCTTCTACGTTGCTTCACTCTACTCTATAACTTTCCAAGCACTGCTACAACTACCTCTACTATATAAGCCAAGTTAAGCACTAAAGCCTGTACAAGGATTATCTACTTGCTGCTAAGGTGTTTTTTACTATTCAGAGACTGTACAGTAAAGCTGTTCTATTTTTTATCACTGGGAATCAGTCTTCTTTTCATCTGCACCAGCACCTATACACATTTGCCACATACCTTGGGTCATTTTTCCCCCTTCTGTGGGTGGGGTACCCATAGTCCAGGTGGGTAAATTGCATATCCGGACTACCGTGACAGGAGCCCAAGGGACCCATCACAGCCCGGTAGGTCACCGACCATTTGGGGAATACAGCCAGCCACTCTCTACAAAGCAGGTACCAACATCATACCTGTTTGCTGGATTAGCACTGGCGTCACTACACTTACATCTTTGGCTGAGCTGTATAACGGAACTGACCAACCACCATAGAAGTGGCATCACCAGTAACACCTTAGTACGTCACCGGTCGAGCACCACATATGCCAGTGTTAATACTGGCCAAATCTTGAACTTTCATCCTCTCTTTACTACAGGTCCCTTCAACAGCTCTTCATATACTAAGATTTATTTACGAATATTCATATTCTAAAGATTTAAAGGGGTTGTCCAGCCAGGACTCTTTTTTGGGAATGCCCAGTAGGAGGGTGGGGGGATTACACACACACTTACCTCCCTGTCTCCTGCGATGCCACCTGCATTCCACTGCTCCAGTCTCCAGTGTGCTGCCACTTCCGGGTTCTGAAACGTGACATCACAGGCCCGCTTAGCCATTCAGTGGCAAAGACAAGACACCACTAGAGATGTGTATGGCTGAACGGTTAGCGTCTGGCATTTTTTTCACCCATCCCCTCCCCAGGCATTCCTAAACAAACATTCACATGCACCCACATCCAAATTCACCATAGCACACCATGTGAAGTGTGGTCGGAGCCGCACTTTCCATTGTGTGAATTGAGAGTTCTGTGAAGGAAAGAACTGGGTGTATATACAGAACTGTAGAATACCTTAGAATTTAGGGTGCTCAAATACTTCATCAAAAGTCATCTGAACCTGGGTTAGGGCAACTGTCTCCAGTGCAATAGTGTATCTAGTGTAACACAGGCATGCTGAATTTCAGGTCCATGAACATATTGTTTATTTGTAGTAATAATCCTTACTTATTATTAGTTGCTGTACATCCATGAGACCCGTGTACTGTCTGTATCTATCTGGAAACATGGGGGGGCTTGTTTGCTTCCATTGACCCTCACCAATAACGCTTCATGCGGTAACATAACAGGTGTTGTTCAATTGCTGAACCGATAGCAGTGATGCCGTAGTGACGAAAACTGTTCATGTGTGACCACTGATACACATCGTATACGCTCCGGACGGGATCCGTGCGGCGCCGCAAATAACCGACATGTCAGTTTTCTGCGGCCGTAATTCAATGAATTGCGGCCGTAGGAAGCCCTGTCAGTTCACACAGTGAAGCGAGCGGCTCCAGCTATGGGAAGCTCTTATGCGGGCGCGCTGATGAGCCTGCATCAGAGCTCTGCGGCCAGAAAAATCATCCGGCCAGTACCTAAGTACCGGCCGAGATGATCCGGGCAGAGACCGGCCGTTGCGTGACCTGGCTGGGGTCACGGAACAGACGGTCCCTTACGTAGTGTGAAAATAGCCTGAGATATCGCAATTCATATGGATGGCTCTCCATACTCTGAGATACTATGGATAGCTCTCCATACTCTGAGATATCACAATTCATATGGATAGCTCTCCATATTCAGAGACATAACAGTCCTGCACTATAACTAAAAAAAATAATAGTTTGCACTCTTCCTTCTAAGATTTGCAGGAGAACAAAGCGATAATATTACATTCCTCTATGCAGAAAATCTAGGACGTGTTCAAGGACAAGCGAAGGAGAATGGAAAGGTAAATTACCCTAGTACGGAGGTAATGCATGTAGTGGAAAATTAACCCCCTAGTTAACATCCTATTACCTGTTAATGGGGTTATTCCCCAGATTCCACCCTCATTCCTACATCTGAAATAGATGTCGCCAAATATTTTTACATCGTTACAAGAATTTGCATTTCAAATCACGTCAATTAAGCTAATGAGTATCTCTGCGTTTATCTGATTAACATAATTTTGAAAGTGTGCCCGGAGGGGGCTGGGAGGGGGATTCTTGGTACGAATTTGCCGGGGAAAAGCCTTGCGGTTTGTGATGGGTTACAAGGCCGGCTGCTGATTAGATCCTTAGATATTAACTGTATGTATCTCGACGCGTTTCCACCTGCCATCTGTGCTGTTGATACAGAATTAATTAGGGTAATCGTCAGAGCATGTGCTCGCTGTATATAGAAAGCTTTATGTCTGCTTGCAATTTGTACATGGTATGATATATATAAATGTGCTGGTGTTTAGACTGCCGGTACCTACCAGTGTCTGTGCCAACTACTAACGTGGGGGCACCGTACTGCGCAGATGCATAGATTGCTCTATTAATAGCTGGACTATCACCTTAGATGTAATTGTGCTGATTTTAAAAAGAAAAAGGAAAAAAAAAGTAAACAGGACTAAATACTATGGAGTTATTTGCCTCTGAGCAATATCATAAAAGCAGCACTCATAGTGTGAAGCCCATTGACTGCATTACAAATATGATGTCTTTGAATCTGGTGACCCGCAACCTATTTTTTAGACCCCAAAATGTATTCAGATCTGTTAATCAGATTTAAAATTAAAGGAGTCCCACCAAATTAAAAAAATGAAGGAATGGAGGAAAATTATAAACAATGTAAACTCACCCCTCCTTGCACCTCCGTAGCACCGCTCCTGGGTTCTGCTGACGGCCATTGGAAGTAATTTTCTGTTGGAAACCAGATACGTTGCATACCCGGCTTTTCCATCTGCAACACCATGGCCCTGCTGAGCGACTGTCCGCTCAGCCAGTCAATGACTGGGGTGGTGTCTTGCGCCAGTCACTGATTGGCTGAGCGGGCAATCACTCAGCTGGGTACCTAACGTTGCAGCTGGAAGAGCTGCAGGGCACAGGAGGCTGTAGGTAAGTTTACTTTGTTTATTCCTGTCCAATCCAGAAGGAATAACACTCCCGGCATCACTACCTTCTCAGCTTGGCTTAAAGAGACGTATCCCCGCTATTGGATTTCCTCAATTCTGCTGGTGGTGTTGCTCAACAATTGAGCACAACAAGTCCAATCATATCCATAGAAAAAATTGTGGCACTCACCCTTGTAGCAGTAAAAAAGCCTTTATTGTAGCGGCTCGGTACAGGCGCTGACAAGTGACTGGGCTACAGCCGTTTCACGCGCATGCGCAGCGCGCTTCCTCAAGGCCCTACACGTCATCAGTATGTCCAACCTTTTAATGGAGGGAGGGCCTGTCACTGACTAGCATCGACGTCTAGAGCCCATACACCCGCATCCCGCAGGATGCGGGTGTACAGGCCGTTAGACGTCGATTGGTACCTGTGAACCCCACTTTATAGAATACATTTTTTGAACTACTGCAGTTTGTCTTGGGTCACAATGCGTTCCAGCTCGCTGACCAGTGGTACTGTCAGCGAGCTGGGACTGCGATGGGGACTCCAGTAGCCCCGACTTTTGCAAACTTATATCTTGCAGAGTTAGAAGACAATAAAGTGTTCAATATAAACAATTTACATATCTCTAAGATAACTTTATTTCTACGCTATTTAGATGATATATTGATTGTATGGTCAGGACAGGAAGCTGAATTTTTTGAGTTTCTTACATACCTCAATGACAATGAGTTCAACATGACATTTACAGCCAATTTTGGGGGTAAGACACTAGACTTCTTGGATACACATACGGAAAATGGATTGGAGATAAGTGGATATCGTAAACCTACTGCCACGAATACATTACTTGAATACACGAGTTATCATCCCCCACATGTAAAACGTGCTGTCCCATACGGACAATTTGTCCGCCTTAGATGTATTAATAACACAGAATCCCTTTTTGATACACAGGCAGAGGCCCTACCCAAAAGACTAATAGCAAGGGGATACCCACAGAATGAAATAGACAAATGTAGAGTGAAAGCTAAATCTCTGAATCGCAAACAGTTACTGTATAGTAATAGACACCGTAGTGGTAACGCGGATAGGACTGTGTTCACATTCAAACACAGCCCTATGAACGCGGTAGTTCGCTCCGCTGTCTATAAGTGCTGGCACTTATTGGAGGGTGACGAATGTCTAAAAACAATAGCGACTGTACCCCCCTTGGTAGCCTTTAAACGCTGTAAAAATCTACGAGATGAACTAGTTAAGGGACGGCTGACTCAAAAAGAACAGGATAGTGAGCACTGGCTTTCTAGCTCATTACAACCAGGTAATTACAAATGTGGCCAATGTCGATACTGTAAATATCTCCACACCGTAAAAAACATACAGTTAGGTGGTGTAAATTGGGTGATTAGAGGTTTCTTTACATGTCGTACCACTTATGTAGTGTATGCTGTTATTTGTAATTGTGGCTGCTATTATTTGGGAAAAACCATTCGCCCCTTATTTAAGCGGTTTTCTGAACACCTTAGGTCCATTCAGACAGGAAAAGGTTGCCCGAGGCTTATTTCACATGTTCGCGAAGTGCATGGGGGCGATATCAGTGAATTACAGTTTTTGGGCCTGGCCTGGGTGAAACAACCGCAACATGGAGGCAACAGACACGATTTACTACTAAAAAAAGAAACAGAACTAATTCTAAAAACTGAAGCTTTGGGTCCGCTGGGACTGAATGATAGATTAGATCTCCACGGTATTCACCTATAGTCACACATGAATGTTCTTAAGCTATTTTAATATGTATGTCTTTCTGTTTAATATGTATTTTGTATAATTGATTGCTACACCTGTGCGATGGTGTTAAAAGGTTGGACATACTGATGACGTGTAGGGCCTTGAGGAAGCGCGCTGCGCATGCGCGTGAAACGGCTGTAGCCCAGTCACTTGTCAGCGTCTGTACCGAGCCGCTACAATAAAGGCTTTTTTACTGCTACAAGGGTGAGTGCCACAATTTTTTCTATGGATATGATTACTTTGTTTATTATTTTCCGCACCACCCTGCATTACTGTCATTTTTGGATTTCATGGGACTTCTCTTTTAATTTAGACCCCAGAACTAAACATTAATCCAGATCCTGAAATTATTCCAAGCAAAATTAGTATGGACCCCTAAATAGTTTTGCCTCAGACCCCCAAATAAATAATCTTAACCAAGAGATAGAAGCAGCGGTACTCACCAATCTTGTGAACGATACTTGATTTCCTGAAATAAAGTATCGTTCACAAGATCGGTGAGTGCCGCTGCTTCTGTGTCAAGAATTACACAGTATCTTTATTGCCTGAGCACAGCCGAGTGGATCTCCTTCCAGAGACCCGATCCGTGTTTGAGACTGGTGAGAAAAGTAGTCCGAGTGCCCACCTATCTATGGGACCTTGCACCAAAAAAATACATTCCCCTTTATCAGGCAACCAAATATAAACACATCATTGTATCAAATAATTATTTTTAATGGCCATGTGGCCAGGGGCATAACCCCTGACCTTTGCATGGAGCTCTGCACATTTTCCTTTCCTACTTGATTGCAGCAATTGGAGATCAGAGGTCAGAAGTTATTAGTGCAGTGAAGCAAAGATTGTCTTCTGCTTGTTAACCCTTTTTTGTGTTTCAGCATGTACGTAAACATTGGGTCACTTACTCACTGCAGTACATAAGGGGTTAAGCAGAAGGACACACGCTCTTACCTTCTCCCCCAGGCCCCCCTCCTGCACGGGCCCCATAGAAACTGCCTACCTTGCCTCTATGGTAGCTACGCCACTGCACGTGGCATATACAACTATGCACTATTGAACCCAGCTAACCCTGCTAAACAAAACACCACTCTTACAGTCACCTACCCCCTACCTGCTCCCGGAAGCTGCCACTATGCAGCTGTCTATACCTTCTTCTGTTACTGAAAGGGACAATTTGCACACTCATAAATGTGTCCCCTTCAAATCCTGACACACTTATTTAGGCCTGCTCCACCCCCTCCCTGGTGCATCAGCGTTGTTTGCATTTCCATATTGTGCTGTATCTGATCCTGTTATTGGTATACTCAACCACACTTGTCTTCTGGATTCGTCTCTGCCTGAGCTCTCCTGCACAGAACCATCTCTCCTGGGTCTGACCCAGATTGTTCAACCTGAACCTGTGCCGACTAATAAAATCTTCTTTCCAGCTACTGCTTTCACCTCTGCCAGATCCCTGTTCACCTCTCCAGTGCTTGACTCAAACAGCTGGCTAGGCTTTCTTATTTGATCGTTTGTCCCTCCCACAGGTGGCATATGGTTTACTGGGCCAACTTCTATCCTTACCGAGACTACACTCAGGAAACTAAAGATTGATCAAATAGGCAAAGGCGCTCCCCTGGTGCAAATCAGCTCTTCAGAGATCAAAAAGGTGAACACAGGAACCCAACACTACTTTAGGTATCGTTAGAGAGAAATTGCCAGATAGCAAATGTTACAGACACAGTTAGGTCCCTATTACACCAACAGATGACTGACCAAATTGTCTGACAGATTTTTGAAGCCAAAGGCAGGAACAGACTATAAACAGGGAACAGGACATATAGGAAAGACTGAGATTTCTCCTCTTTTCAAATCTTTTCCTGGCTTTGGCTTAAAAAAATCTGTCAGATAAATTGGTCAGAAATCTGTTGGTGTAATAGGGCCCTTACAGTTACAGTGGAGAGTCTTCAAAAAATTCTTGCCAAAAAATCTGTGGAGAACAGTAGGATATAAGAAGTCTAGACTGGCTCTGTGGTGTACCAGGGTACTGGAGTTGACTCCATAGCAAGAGTCCAGGCTTCTTGTACTCAGGAAGCGACCTGGTAACCTCTAGCAACAGAAATCCAGAAATGTACACTCTCCTACGTGATAGATGCGGTAGATCAGAAGGTAGATAGTTCAATCCCATAGGATTAAACAGAACATTAAAGAATTCCAAAGCCCAGCAGCATCCCCAGTGAAGGAAAATCCCATGTTTATTCAGCCAAGTGCCATACAATGTTCGACCAGTGATGGTCGATGTTAAAAAAAAAAAGTCCATTACTTGTCAAAGCGATATATGGCACTTGGCTGAAAAAAACTTGAATTTTTTGTTTCATTGTGGATGCTGTTAGATTTCTTTGATGTCCGGGAGACATGTCAAAAGTTTTGATTGGTCCAAGTCTGAGTGTTGAGACCCTGATCAATCATAAGAACGAGAAAAGAGAAGTTCACGCTCAGCGAAGTCTTTTCTCTGCTCTATATAACATGATAAGACACCTCATAATGAAAATCACAGAGCATGGAGAGCTTGTTGTCATCATTTGGCAGGGTCTAAAAACAGATCTGGGAGCGCTTGTTGTCATGATTGGTCTGGGTATCAGTTTTCAGACCCTGGCCAATCAAACCTCTTTGACATAAGAAGCAAAAAGATAGCCAGCACTCCACTAACACTTGTTCACACTATGCAGTTTTGGACACTACCGTCGCTAACATACAGACAAAAAGAGAAAAGATGCTGCAGGAACCTTCAAGTGTTAGGACTCACCGCATATACTCTCTTCATCGTAGACACAATAAAAACCTGTTCTAAAGTTTGTTTGTTTTTTAAATGAAATTATTCAAACCATTTGATGAAATAGAATGTACCATCTCAGCACGTTAAGGTGAACCCCAGAGAGATGGACCCTATACTAGCAACGGCCTCTCTCGGACTATAAGTCTACAAAACTGGGCATACAGGATCCAACTGATGGAGGAGGCCACACACCCCACATGTGACACAAAAGGCAAACGAATAGCCAGCACTCCACTCACATTTGTTCACACTATTAGTGATGAGCGAATACTGTTCGATTGAATAGATATTCGATCGAATAGTGAGATATTCGAATATTCGATTTTCGTACGAATATCCCGCGAATATTCGATAAATATTCGATAAGCACTCAAATCCCCCAGCTTCCGGTTTCACCCTCCAAATGGTCAAATAGATGTTTTTCACTAATCAAATACTTGTTCCCATAGACCTTAATGGGATCGAATATTCGAATGAATATTCGAATATTCGCGGGATATTCGTACGAATACCGAATATTCGAATATCTCACTATTCGCCCATCACTACACACTATGCAGTTTGCACGCTGCCGTGACTAACAAACAGACAAAAACAGAAATAAATGCTGCAGCAACCTGCAAGTGTCAGGACCGCATATACTCCCTCCAGTGTACATAGGTGAGTCCTGAGACATTTTTTTCTGTTTTTGTATGTCTTTTTGACAGGTCAAAAAAATTTTGTAACGATAGTGACACTTTTACCGATAAAATCATTATAACAAATTGCCGAAAAAATATGATAAAAAAAATTGCAAAGTAAAATCATTACATATATATATACAGTTTTTTATATATATATATATATATATATATGCAAAATACTGGCAATACCTTTCCCACAGTAAATCATGGCAATCCTGAGTGGCAATCCTAGTTTCCCCTGCATGGATGGTAACCTCTAAATAACGGTAGATAAGCCTGGATATTCTAATATTCTGCACAGCAATGTGAGACATATCAGCAACCAGTGTCAGATGCGGAAAATTAATTTGTAAACCGGTTGAAAGTCTCTGCAGAATTATTTGGCTGATGGCATCTACGCCGGTCCTCAGCTTTGATCTGCTGGGCCGCTAGACTAGGAACTTCTGGATTCCAAAACAATACCCCAATGCACTAATTAGTCTTTACCATTCTGACATGGCACCTGAGCTGCCGGATACCCATGTTCTTGTTACATAGTCTCTAATAACTAGCTGAATAATTCAATGGAACTCAGAGGTCCTGAGAGGAACGGGAAGTAACTGGCATCCAAGGTCATTATGGCATCGGGTGCCAAAGCTGGCACATGGACCATTACTACTATCGGCTTGCAAATATTGTTCATATCCAGGATAGGGGACTTTTAATTTGAACATATACTGTATATCCCATTAGATTAATAGTCTTTTTAACTCCAGTTTTCTCACAGTGGGGGAGGGGTGCTGCTCCGTCATGAGGTCTTATGATACGCATACTTGCTTACCAATGACTCACAGAACACTCATCCTGCAAACTCTATTAAAACCGGAGCAGCTATGGAGTTGTCCTTGAAAGTGATATGTGAACAAAGATGAAAATTATGTCATAGATACATGGGAAATTGTTGGCAGAAAAAGACCACCTGGTCCTTTCAAGTCCCTGTGAATGAACTGTGTATCCAATTTTTTCAACTTACACAAATACCCATTGAATATCCTTAAATGTGTTTTCCTGTTTCAAACATTTATAGTATATCTCCATAAATATGTGATAGATGAACAGTTTATTAGCTAAAGCTAGTTTGGTCTCTATAATTTTTTTATGATCCACATATCTTGAAAAGAGTATTCATGTGTTTAGAAAGTGGATGAACATCTTGGAGAACTGGTTCTGTCCTGAATTACACAGTGAACCTATGGATTTTAAAGGGGTTGTTCTGCGTTACACAACTTTGCTATCAAATAGAAAACAATAAAGAGCCAATGCTTACCTGTCAGTGCTCCCGGTGTCCTGTTGTGGTGTCACCAGTGTCCCCCGCTTACTGCAGTGCCTCCACTTCCAGCCCACTCAGCCAATCACTGTCTCAGACAGGACAGGACAGCGCCTGTCACTGCCAGCACAAGTCCATCTCAGTGGCAGTGGGAGCATTCACAGCAGGAGAACCAAAGACACCACAGGAGGACACTGGCGGAGTGTCCTCCTGCATCTTTATTATGTTCCATGGAAGAGCAGCAATTAAGGATGGTCCAAACCTGCCGAGGTTCGGGTTCGTATGAACCCGAACGCTCCGCATCAGATTCCCGCTGTCTGGCTGCTCCGTGCAGCGGGAGGACCGCCTGGAAAACTGGGATACAGCCTATGGCTATGGCTGTATCCCAGTTTTCCAGGCGGTCCTCCCGCTGTATCCACCCTCTCCACGGAGCGGGCAGACAGTGGGAATCATTGCTGAGGGTTCGGGTTCGGACCATCCCTAGCAGCAATAAATAAAAAGTTTTCCATGACCAGGATACCCCTTTCATTTCCTTCTGCAAGCGCCACAGGAAAACAGAGCACTTTGTGATCCCGTCTGCCTGTGTAAGCTCAGACGGAGGTGTTGGTGTTGTGACGCCAGTGCTTGTCCAGCACGCAGTCATGATGTTGGTACCTGCTTGTATGTGTGGATGGCTGTTCTCCCCGAATAGTTGGTAACCTGACGGGTTGTAGTGGGTCCCTTGGGCTGTTGTCATGGTAGTCCCGAGTGGCAACTGACCCACCCAGACTATTGGCACCGCCACCCACAAAAAGGGGAAGAATAACCCAAGATGTGCGGTTTGTGTTTATGGGTGCTGGTGCTTATAAAATCCCATAAAGTCCCATTGATGTAAAAATAGAACAGCTTTACTGTCAAGTTCTTCAATAGTACAATACACTTTTGCAGAATAGATAAATCTTCACATAGACTTAAGTGCTTGACTTTGTTGTGCTTAAGGAGGTGCTTGAAAATAGAGGAGAGGTACTTGTAGCGGTGCTTGAAGAGTAGAGGAGAGGAGTTTGTCAAAGGAGCCCCAACCCAATGTAGCTGTGTACTCTGCCGGAACCTGAGACTTTGTAGTAAATAGTTTACTTGTAGTTGTGTTTAAACTTTGGTCTGACCTCCTTTTGTCCTACAGTGTCGAGCTACCCGTACTGTCAGGGTACTACAAGCCCCAGTCGTGGTTATCTGGATGTAGCTAATTCTCCCGGGGTGTCTCAGTTACCTGCTCTGCGTGATAGGATACGTAGAACTTCTTTACGGTTACTTTGTCCTATTGAGGCTAATTCCTCTTGTGCTGCCCTGCTCCTTTTAGACATGTTCTCGGCATGGGTTAGGGTGTGCCTTGATTATCTCTCCCTTTAAAGTGCTTAGCGCTGCATAGTAGATAAAGCGGTAGTAGTAAAAGAACTGGTTGTCTCTTGCTGCATCTATACACTGTGGTGTCTGGACTAGACTAATTTGCTTGTCCCTGACAAGGGTCCTGGCATCAGCCAGGCCCTGGCTTAACTACTGCAGGAACAGCTGTTTTTGCATCTTTCTCTGAGAATCTGGATAAGACTGAACTGCACTTCCTCCACCATGTAAATCCTCCTACAGGGGCCTCTGTATGCCTACCTGTGAGTGGTAGAGATGAGTGTGTGCAGGAGAAAGCAGAAAAGAGATATGTTAGAAATAGAGAGCACCTCCTATAGGTCAGTAATTAAAACATGGTACAACAGTTAACAGTTACAATTAGCCCAATACTGACTTCAGCTGTGTATATACGTAGACACATAAAAGATACTGACATCTAGTGGTGAAACTATAGAATAACTCATCACCACTTCAACCTGAGAGAAAATACTTTTTAATAGGTGCACAGGAGAGAAAAAAAAACACTTGTGGTGGGACACTACACCTGTATCTAAAAGTAGGAATTATATGAAATTGATTACCAATTTGGTAATTTGAAGCCATACGTGTCTCCTGCAAGGGCTGAGTTCTTCAAATATCATAAGGAAATCCTGAATTAAGGGAATCTCCTTTGGGACCTCCATTACCTAGAAGGAAAAACAGCTGAAGGAAGAGGACCTGAAACGTCCGTGCATTACATACTCACTGATTTAAAATACCTCATCTCACCTGTGGTGGCGCTGCAGGAAAAGATAACACTTACTGGTAAGTTCCTCTGTAAATTATAGCTGACACACTAGGATCTGCTTAACCATTTAACAAAAAAGGATGAATAAAAGAAGACCATTCCTTTTAATTACTATCAAGACAAGGAGTGTGTTATTACTGCTGCAAAGACTTGGGCCCAGTATGCCGGGGCCGGCCAGCCACATCATCTGATCTCAATAGTTAAATGGCTGTGAGTCACTCAGGCTCCCAGGGGTGATACATAGGGCGTACCGCGACTTCCTAATGTGACTAGAAGATTATTAAACTGATCCAGAGAAATTAAGGAATTACAAGGCAATTTTGTGCTTTATTTTGCAATAAATTTCCAGCAAAATCTGAGGATGTGGCTGTCAAAAAGCAACAAAAGCACAATTCACCTGCCCTAAAAGACGAGAACATGCCGTAGCAAAGCGCCATCTAGTGCTAAAAATGAGTATTGTGATTTACATTACACAAATGGGAAATCATGAGGCATTTCCTTCATATGTCAGAACAGCAAATAAACTATAATTCCCAAGGTAAGGTGAAGCCCCGTACACTTTCATCACATATTTTGGCCTGAAATTTAGGATGTCTTTTAAATGGGGGGGGGGGGCAGCATAGCACCTTTATTGCATTAAGGGCCCTGTATTGTGTGGGGTTTGAGCCTGCTACGTGTCTCACACATACTTACATTTTATACAACAACACTTAAACAAGTTGTCCAAAAAAAACATGGCCACTTTCTTCTAGGTATCGCACCACTCTTGTCCCTAGTTTGGGTGTATTTCTGTAGCTCAGTTCCATTTCAGTTCCTCACACAACATGACAAAGTAGCTGTGTTTTTTTTTCGAATTCCTAGATAATGCCTTTAAAGATATCTTCAACGTGTGTGGAAAATTCGCTACAAATTCCCCTGTGCATTAGGCACATATCAGCAAGTTAGATTTGCCTAACCTGCTGATCAGGGGCGTAACCCCCCCCCCCCCCCCCCCCGACTGACCAATAATCCTTCAAATGTAGTCATAACTTCTAACGCTCATCAGGAGAGCTTTTACTTAAAGGGATATCTGCAGAGCCCAGGAGGCCCGCAAAGCCACTAGGTGCTGGAAATGATGACAGTTCAGACCAGTGTATTTCAGGAGTGGGTCACTGGGCCCCCTGATGTGGCGGGCCCTGTAGCAGCTGCTCTGGTTGCTATAGTGGTAGTTACGAGGTATGTCAATTTATGCTACATGGATTTTGCTGTGGAAACTAGGCTAGGTTCACACTGCATTTTTGCAATCCGTTTTTTTCCAACGTTTGACGTTTTTGTGTCAGTCAAAAAAAACAGATCCGTCTGAATCCGTTTTTTTTTTTTTTTTACAATGGAAGTCAATGGAAAAACGGATCAAAACGGATGCACACAAATGCATCCGTTTTTTCATGCGTTTTTTGCAAAAAACAGATGAAAAAAGGGGATTGCAAAAACGCAGTGTTAACCCAGCCTTAGCAACAAAATGTGCAGACCAAGGCTATAGATTTCTTTTAAGGGTACAAACCCACACACCGTATACGCAGCAAATAAGCAACAAATACGCAACAAATACGCAGCAAATACGCAGCAGTTTGATGGTGAAGATTTAATGCTGAGTTCAGTTATTTAGATCTAATCTGCTGCGTTTTTGTTGCGTATTTGTTGCGTTTTTTGCTGCGTATTCGCTGCGTATCGCAGCAGTAAATACGCTGTGTATACGGTGTGTGGGTTTATACCCTAAGGGTTTGTTTGTTCACACATTTCCACATCACAGCCCACACCAGTCCACAGTGTACCAATGCTTCCCCAATGGACAGGCCTATAACCCACCCCACAATCACAGGTGGCTGTACAACTCTACACTCAGCTCCTCTTACATCCTTCCTCAGCTCTTCCCATCAGTATGGCGGCACAGTGCTCAGGTGTAACAGCTCCTACACCAACATCAGGCTGTTCCTAGGCCACATTGACGCTAGCACGCTAGAAGTGAGGGGGCGATTTATCAAACATGGTGTAAAGTGAAACTGGCTCAGTTGCCCCTAGCAACCAATCAGATTCCACCTTTCATTTTCCAAAGAGTCTGTGAGGAATGAAAGGTGGAATCTGATTGGTTGCTAGGGGTAACTGAGCCAGTTTCACTGTACACCATGTTTGATAAATCTCCCCCTCATGAGTGTCCAATTCTTTACTTTAGAGACTTTAGAGACAGATCGCCAGGCCTCTCTATAACCAGTCTAGAGTGCTAGCTCTTATGGTTCTGTGCCAGATAGAGGAGAACTACAGCCCAATCCTAGTCAATGACAGGTCTATGGTCTCAGAGTGTGGCTTTCGGCTGTGTTATGACACGGCTGACAATAGCAGAACAATGTTGTGACTCTTTTTTACGCCAACTCTTTGCTAGTTCGCGGCTCGCTTGTTATTGTGCTTTCATGGCTGCGCTATGATTCTGTTTAACACCATTGTGCTTGTTAATGTCTACCTCTTATTCTTGCTGCTCTCTGAGGCACCGGGGAGGAAAGAACACAGCCGAATGTTTCTCCCATTTCTAAATCAATCAATGTATTGAAAATGATTACACAGGTGGAAAGGCGACCAAGGAAATGCAAAATTATCCTTAACTGTGTAACAACTAATGGAACAAAAGCATTCTATTGTCTACTGATAAAGACTGGAGGCTGGAGATAGAGAAGGTGCAACACTGTCACCTGCTGGTCAGAGTGGGGAACTGCAGGGAAAAATAGAACATTGTGCAAAGGGATTGTAGTGGTGTACATATGGGGGCTGCAGAGACATAGTCAGACCCTATTCCTGGTGGTGCCAAAAGATTCTGATACACAGCAGCATGATATGGTCAGACAAACAAAAATAGGCTATAATGGCAGCTAAAAATCTTTTCCTTATTTACACGAGTTTCGCTGTTCTCAGCTCACGTGGTGTCTGGATCAACACAAGGGTCAGTCATAAGAATATAAAGAATATAAAGCTAGTGATCTGACCAGGCCATAGATGTTACTGTAGGTATTTTTGGTACTTCCAACAACATTGAAGGTGTGTAGCACCTAGGAACCAATTGTGCCCACTATTGAAGGGTTATTCCCATCTGATACAGTGATAGCATATTGATATTGGAAGAAGGAAACATTGCTGGACTATTGGGAGAAGAAAATCATTACTGGAGTATTAGAAGAAGGAAACATTGCTGGACTATTGGGAGAAGAAAATAATTGCTGGAGTATTAGAAGAAAGAAACATTGCTGGACAATTGGGAGAAGAAAATCACTACTGGAATATTGGAAGAAGTAAACATTGCTAGACTATTTGGAGAAGAAAATAATTGCTGGACTATTAGAAGGAGGAAGCATAGCTGGAATATTGGGATAATAAAATCATTACTGAAGTATTAGAAGGAGGAAACATTGCTGGACTAGTGGGAGAAGAAAATAATTGCTGGACTATTAGAAGGAGGAAGCATAGCTGGACTATTGGGAGAATAAAATCATTACTGGAGTATCAGAAGGAGGAAACATTGCTGGACTATTGGGAGAAGAAAATCACTTATGGAATATTGGAAGGACACATTGCTAGACTATTGGGAGAGGAAAATCATTGCTGGACTATTGGAAGAAGGAAACATTGCTGGACTATTGGGAAACGAAAATCATTGCTAGACTATTAGAAGAAGGAAACATTGCTGGACTATTGGGAGAAGAAAATCATTACTGGACTATTAGAAAAAGGAAACATTGCTAGACTATTGGGAGAAGAAAATCATTACTGGACTATTAGAAAAAGGAAACATTGCTGGACTATTGGGAGAAGAAAATCATTGCTGGAATATTGGAAGAAGGAAACATTGCTGGACTTTTGGGAGAAGGAAACATTGCTGGACTATTGGGAGAAGGAAAAATTGCTGGACTATTAGAAAAAGGAAACATGACTGGAATATTTATTTAATCAGTGTGGTCTTCCCTTTTATAATTCATTTGAAGGGTATTTTTCTAGAAGGATTTTTTTTATACTATTGAACAGATTCTTTCTTTCTTGTGTGAGCAGTAAAAATAGGGGACTGAACATGTAATCTATAGAAGCAGATGAGTAATAATTCTCATGCGCCTGATAGCAATGGAATAAACAGGATATATATGGATTTTTATAGGGGGATGAAACAAAAGACAGACCTGGAATGATCAGTATGTCCAGTATATAGGGGGTGGACACATATTTTAAAGGAACAGAAGATAGACCTGGAATGATCAGAATATATGATATCAGTATATGGCTAGGTTCACACTACGTATATGTCCGGCCGCATATTTTTTGCGGACGGACATATACGTATGAAACTCCGGCCGGGACTTTACGCAAGCTGCGGCCGGATACGTACGGACCGCGAACTTACGCCCATAGCGTACTTACGCTTCCCGAGCGCTCTTCGTAGCGATCTAACAGCGGTCTTTTACTTGGAAATCTTCGCCTAGCCCCGGACACCCCACAGAACCTTTTGGATCGGAACAAAAAGCTGGCAAAATGAAGAAATCACCACTACGTACGGGACCGCATGTTACGCTACGGGCGTAAGTTACGGCATTTCCGTACGGAAACAATGGTCTGGTTCATTTTTTACGGCGCCGCATACGATCCTGGCGTAAGTTCGTACGTAGTGTGAACTGTGCGCCCGTAGATCATATACTTTCCATTGTACGCAAACTACGTAAGTTTCCGGCCGCTTATTCACAGAACGCGCTACGGCCGGAAACTTACGTAGTGTGAACGTAGCCTATAGGTGTATAGGGGGATGGACACATATTATACACACACATATGTCTATATATATGTCGAAAATGTCTGGTTCATCCTGGCTCCCTTGGACTGCATCCACTTTCTCCAGATGCCAGGAGTTGAACGCAGAACATGTTCGGTCACCCACCAAACCCAGACATTTTTCTGTCTATAACCTGAACATATATCCCGCTTATTCCAGGTCTATCAAGCGCAGGGAAATGATTAGGTATCTGATTGTATGGAATATGGTTGGGATTATCAGGCAGTGTTACTGTAACAATGTTTTCTGTTGCCCATTGTAACTAATCACAGCTTAGTTCTCATTTTACAAGGACTCATGAATATTAGAAAGATGAACAAAAGAAAAAAATCCCAGCTCACCACTTCACTCAGGACTCGCATGTGCTCGGATCCGCTGCATGGCAAGGAAGCCCAAATAGAAACGGAAGAAATGATGCCATGATTAAGGACCTGCGTGTCCGAAACATATTGGCTTAATCTTGTATACTGTGAAGGGGGTTTGTACAATAAAGACTTTCAGACTGGAACTTTGCAGAGTTGCAGGACTGTGATTACTACTTTATTATTACTACTATAAGACTGCTTGCTAAATCTCCCCCTATATGTTTATTCTAATTTATAAACTCTATGGGGGAGATTTATCAAACATGGTGTAAAGTGAAACTGGCTCAGTTGCCCCTAGCAACCAATCAGATTCAACCTCTCATTCCTCACAGACTCTTTGTAAAATGAAAGGTGGAATCTGATTGGTTTCTAGGGGCAACTGAGCCAGTTTCACTGAAATTAATATATCATTGGCTATGTGTAGTCTCCAGGAAAATAGTGATCACAGATTGGTTGTACAGTGTTAGAAAAACATGTATGCTTTCTTCCATAAAAAGCAGCACACTCGTGAAGTTCTTAGAGCTAAGAAGGAGCTAAGCTCTATCATCACTTAAAACTTGTAGAGCAATATGGTGTTGGGAATAGTAGACTGCAGCCATGTCCTTATAACCTTGTAAACCCAAATCAGTTATGTAGACAGCGATACTACCAGGCTGTAACCACCCTTGTCATTCCACCAGTACCTCCTGGCGATGGTCCTCATGAAGAAAAAACTTTCATAACAACTAAGGGCCAGGGCACACGGAGTAAAACTGGTGGAATTCCGCTGTGGAACTCTCTGCCGCAAGCCTTCGTGTCATACTGGCAGTCCATGGGAGGCTTGCGCGCCTCTTCTCTCTGCACGGAAGAATGGACATGCCAATTCTTCCGAGCAGAGAGGCACAGAGAGAGGAGGCGCGCAAGCCTTCCATAGACTGCCAGTATGACACGGAGGCTGGCAGGATTCTCCGCCGTGGAATTCTGCCAGTGTTATTCCGTGTGAACTCAGCCTAAAGGTGTCTGTTTATTTGTTGTTTGTGTGTATGTGTGCTATATAGTATTGGTGAAATTGTTAAATAACACTTATTGGCTAATCTACCTGGAGCAAAGGGGATTTCTCTAGGTTATTACACCTCCATGTGGTCCATTACTCAACTTTCTTGGAACCTGGAACGGTAAATCTGCCCAAATAGGTAAATTTAGAATCCTGCAGTTTTGACCTAATCTGGCAGATTTGTCAATTACAGCTTCCCATAGACTCTTACCCCATTTCCTGGCTTCTGTATGACAAATATTCCTAATGATTATATAATGAGAATTGGGAACCTAGGAAGACGTGGTGGTATGTGAATGCTGGGCAACAACCTGTGTGGAGCTAGGATGAAAAATAAATTGATTATGTAAAATACCCAGGATGCACCAGTGATATGTTTGTACCCATCATCCAGTATCTGGTCTGTGATCACCATAGTGGCTCCACAGCGTCGTCACTCAGATTTCCCAGCTGCCTGAACGGAAGTCTGTCTTACGGTACATGGGGGGGGGGGGTATTATTATTATATAACTAGCCAAACTTGGGGGCACCAGAGTGTAATTTTGCACAGGGCACTATGAAATCTGAGGCTGGCCCTTGGCATTATTTCACACTTCTAAAAAGATCCATTTATTTTTACATCATACAGCAAAGTTTTCAGATGAAGTAGCTAAAGATGCCACCTGCTGGTAAGTCCAGGTACACAACTCTATCACAGCTCTATCTAACCTCAGTGGGGGAGAATCCCACCTGACACTTTATGCCAACATGAATATTGTAAAAAAAAAAAATAAGTATTTCTATGTGAAGTCAAAGAGGAAAATCTGCACCGCTGGTCGGTTTCGGCACAGATGTGATTTTTCTTAAGCAGCTCACGGAAGAGATTGTTTAGATGTAATCCATATCACTGTTATGATCCAGATTATCTGGAAATCTAGAGCAGGGCTCAGTAGAGAAGCAAAGCAATGATACATGAAGCATAATAGGTAACAACATTCATGGTTTGATTTTTATTTATTTATTTTTTTTGTGGACTACCCACATTTTAGGAGTGACTTTTTAGGAGTTAGGGGCGGCATAGGGGCATATTGGTGCACCAGGGACTAGTAGTCCTGCCCCCAGTGCACAAAAATTAGCATAAGGATTAAACTCAATATTATGTAAACTTAATATCATGTAAACGCCCCCGATGGAACTTACCTTCATCCTCCCCCTGTGTGCTATAGGGACATATAAGCCGGTAGGAGTTTTCTAACCTCTGATTGTTTCCCTTTAACCTTATAGCCTTCGGAGACCACCCTGGACCCAATGGGATCACAGCCCAGTAGAGATTACAGTTTACCCAGGAGCACCAGTCCTGAAGCAAGAGACTTAGTTCTAGGTTAGTGGGTAAAACCTTGTCTTTATTCCTCAATCCTTAAAGCGTAAAATGTACCAGCAGGACATTCTATTTTAACTTCACCACTGCACTTATTTGTTTGAGCACCTCCAGTTTTTAGAATACGAATAATAAAGGTTACGTTTTAAAGCCTCCAGGCGATCCATAGGCACTAGGGATCCTCCCCACAGTAGGTACATTTGCTTTAAAGGGACTCTGTACCCACAATCTGACCCCCCCCCAAACCACTTCTACCGTTGGATAGCTGCTTTTAATCCAAGATCTGTCCTGGGGTACGTTTGGCAGGTGATGCAGTTATTGTCCTTAACCTCTTAAGGACATATGACGTACCGGTACGTCATATGTCCTCATTAGCACTTCAAAGCACTTTGAAGCGCCGCGGTCCCGGGTGCCGCTTGTAGCCCGGGACCGCCGCTATTAGCGGGCACGGTCTGATCGCCGTGCCCGCTAATTAGCTAATCGGAGGCAGCTGTCAAAGTTGACAGCTGCCTCCGGTTACCGGAGGCAACCTTTCCCTGGTGTCTAGTGGGGGAGATCGCTCCTCCGGGACAACGTTACTGATGCCGGCAGGGGACTCGTCCAAGATGGCGCCGCCCCCGGCTCGGCACTCGTTTACTTCCGGCTGCAGCAGCCGGAAGTAAACGAGTGCCTATCTCATTGATCTCTGCAGCATATCTATGCTGCAGAGATCTCAATGAGAGATCAAAGTATATATACTAGAAGTCCCCCAGGGGGGCTTCTAGTATATGTGTAAAAAAAAAAAAAAGTGTTGTTTATAGTAAAAAGCCCCCTCCCCCAATAAAAGTCTGAATCACCCCCATTTCCCCAGGTTTTAAATAAAAGTAAACAAATAAATAAATAAACATGTTTGGTATCGCCGCGTGCGTAATCGCCCAAACTATTAATTAATCACATTCCTGATCTCACACGGTAAACGGCGTCAGCGCCAAAAAATCCCAAAGTGCAAAATTGCGCATTTTTGGTCGCATCAAATCCAGAAAAAATGTAATAAAAAGCGATCAAAAAGTCGTATATGCACAATCAAGGTACCGATAGAAAGAACACATCATGGCGCAAAAAATGACTCCTCACACAGCCCCATAGACCAAAGGATAAAAGCGTTATAAGTATGGGAATGGAGCGATTTTAAGGAACGTATATTTGTTAACAATGGTTTGAATTTTTTATAGGCCATCAGATACAATATAAGTTATACATGTTATATATCGTTTTAATCGTAACGACATGAGGAACATGCATAACAAGTCAGTTTTACCCCAGGGCGAATGGCGTAAAAACACAGTTCCCCCAAATAAAAGAAATGCGTTTTTTTTTTTTCAATTTCACCACACTTTGAATTTTTTTCTGGTTTCGTAGTATACTTAATGCAAAAATTCAGTCTGCAGTTGCAAAGTACAATTAGTGACGCAAAAAATAAGGGCTTATATGGGTTTCTAGGTGGAAAAATGCAAGTGCTATGGCCTTTTAAACACAAGGAGGAAAAACCGAAAACGCAAAAACGAAAATGGGCCCCGTCCTTAAGGGGTTAAAAAACAACTTTTAAACTTGCAGCCCCGTGCCCAACGGGAGTATCTGTGCCCTAACTTTGCACCACCCCTCCATCCCTCCTCCCCACCCTCTTCATCATTAGGAATGCCACTGAAACATTTTCTCCTGTCTGAACATTGCACAGGTGCCTTATCGATCCAGCCCATGTGCCGTGCTCACACAGCTGATGAATAGGAGAAAATCTGCCTGGAGAATTCCGGGGGGGGGGGCAGATTCTGGGTACAGAGTCGCTTTAAGATTTTCACATGGATAGAATGGTGCTGGCTCCATTAGAATCAATGGAGCCGCATCATAGAGGGGCGGGCAACCGGCGCCGTTCTATCCATGTGACTGCCGGGGTCCCGATCGTTGTAACAGACCGCTGGAGTTCTCTCACCAGCCTCTGTGCAGGCTTAATGAGCAGATCACCTATCACACTGAGCAATGATCAGTATGGGTAATGTAATAATTGTATGTAAAAGTCTCCCAAAGGGACTTAAAATATGTAAAAAAGAAAAAGTAAAAATTATTATTACACTACCCCAAAACCCCTTCCCCCAATAAAAGCTAAAATCACCCCCCTTTCCCATTCTATAAATAAAACATATAAAAATAAATAAATAAACATATAATATACGTAGCGTGCGCAATTGTCCGATCTATTAAAATATAACGAGCGTCATCACTAACGGCGTAAACGAAAAGAGTGAAAAAAAGTGATCAAAACGTCCGATCTTCACAAATATGGTATTAATAAAAACTAGAGATCATGGCGGAAAAAATTACGCCCCATACAGCCCCATAGGTGAAAAAAATAAAACCGTTATAAGCGTCACAATAGGCCCATTTTATTAATAATTCATTGCAAAATAAAGGATTGAATAAAAATATATATAACACTAGAAAATCTGTGTAAGCTAGGTTCACACTACGTATATTTCAGTCAGTATTGTGGTCCTCATATTGCAACCAAAACCAGGAGTGGATTAAAAACACAGAAAGGCTCTGTTCACACAATGTTGAAATTGAGTGGATGGCCGCCATATAACAGTAAATAACGGCCATTATTTCAATATAACAGCCTTTGTTTTAAAATAACAGCAAATATTTGCCATTAAATGGCGGCCATCCACTCAATTTCAACATTATGTGAACAGATCCTTTCTGTGTTTTTAATCCACTCCTGGTTTTGGTTGCTATATGAGGACCACAATACTGACTGAAATATAATGTAGTGTGAACCCAGCCTCAACCTGCATATGGTTGTGTTTGGGCTGACATATAGAATAATGGTATCATGTCGCTTATACTATATAGTGCATTATGTAGACACAGGAACCCCCCAAAAGTTACCATATTGTATTCTTTTTTATGATTTCATCAATTTATATCATCATAAATAATATTTTTGAGGTTTCCATCATACATGTTACGGTAGAATGAAAGACGCCATTACAAAGTACAACTACTCTTGTAAAAAACAAGCCTGTCACTAGAAAAATGAAAATGCTATAGTTCTTAGAAGGGGAGGTGGAAAAAATGAAAATTTGCGCGGTCCACTGGGTAATTTTGGGCTTGGTCCTCAATGGTTTAACCTCTTAAGGACGCATGGCGTACCAGTACGTTATGCATCTGCAAGAGAAGTTCAGAGCGGGGCCGCGCGGCGAGCCCGCTCTGAACCGCCGTGGTCCAGGGTGCCGCTTGTAGCCCGGGACCGCGGGTATTAGCGGGCACGGTCCGATCACCGTGCCCACTAATACAGTAATCAGATGCAGCTGTCAAAGATGACAGCTGGATCCGATTACCTGACGCAGCTTATCCCTGGTGTCTAGTGGCGAAGATCGCTTTGAGATCCCCAGCTGTCTGACATACAGGGGTCTGTGGAGCCTTCAGTTACGAGTCTCAAAACACAGGAATAGCCAGATATCCCTCCAGGGGAAAAAAAAGCCAATTGCCAAGGGGGTGACTCCCAGTGGGGAGATTACCAAACCACCCTGATACGTAGCCCCTTAAGTCCCACTCGGTTGTGAGTAATGGGACACAAATAGGGAAATACCAGGGTGGCCACTTTTGCATTAAAGTCTAACTCTGTGGTGAGTATTGCGACATGACAAGGGTTAACCAAGGCAGGCATCCATCCACAGAGAGACATTTTGGGGTAGTTGCCCCCCATCAGTGTGGAGTAGGATTCTGGCTAACAGGGGCAATGAAGATAGACATACTAAACACACTAATTGCTGAGCTCAAGGAGACCAGCGACAAAAAATCACGCTCTGCAGAGATGAGTTCGATGCCCATAGAGAATGACTGCTCCAGTCATTCTCTATGGGCATCGGACTCATCTCAGGTAATTAGCATACAGCACGCGCTCCCCTTCCGGTGCCGATATATCCATCTCGGGAGTCCAAGAGTGGGACTTGCAGGAAAGGGGAGGTATCCAGGGCTCCACCAGGGAGTCGGGCGGGCTCGGCTCGGTGACAGGTCCTCTTTAAATATGCAAAATAGGGGTCTGTGGAGCCTCAGTTACGAGTCTCAAAACACAGGAATAGCCAG
Source organism: Dendropsophus ebraccatus (assembly GCF_027789765.1). Taxonomy (NCBI): domain Eukaryota; kingdom Metazoa; phylum Chordata; class Amphibia; order Anura; family Hylidae; genus Dendropsophus; species Dendropsophus ebraccatus. The sequence continues at coordinate 23,870,448 of NC_091466.1, read as the reverse complement.
ATATCAATGGAGACTCTTCAGTGAATACTCCATTTGATTTTTTGTCGCTGGTCTCCCTAAGCCCAGCGATTGCTGTGTTTTGTCATTGCCCCTGTTAGCCAGAATCCTACTCTACACTGATGAGGGGCAACTATCCCAAAACGGCTGTCTGTGGATGGATGTCTGGCTTGCTAAACCCTTGTCATGTCGCAATAGTCGCCACAGAGTTAGACATTGAGGCAAAAGGGGCCATCCTGGTATTTCCCTATTTATGTTCCAATACTTGCAACCGAGTGGGACTTAAGGGGCTACGTATCAGGGTGGTTTGGTAATCTCCCTACTGGGAGTCACCCCCTTGGCAATAGGCTTTCCTCCCCTGGAGGGATATCTGGCTATTCCTGTGTTTTGAGACTAGTAACTGAGGCTCCATAGACCCCGCTTTTGCATATCCACTCATAAAGAGTCATCCTCCAGCACTCAGGAGAGGAAAAAACTCCTGTGGAGGAAACCTCTAGGGAACCATGGCTGAACGATTGCCCTTCCCTTGGACTTAGAGGATTAATGCCAAACTGTAACTAATCAAATGAAAGTAAAATTGATATTTTAACCACATATATGGTACCATACACAAACAGATAATATTTACAATAATACAGTGGTACCTTGGTTTAAGAGTAACTTGGATTAAAAGCGTTGCTTTTGTTTAAGAGCACCCTGTACTGGGTGGGAGCAGGGGAGGGGCATGGTCTGCATGGCAGGGTTTCCAGCACTGTCCTCTGACCCTACCTTCCAAATCACAGCAAATCCACTTCAGGCTGGGGCCTACATCAGGGGAAAGGACTGCGAAGGTAATCTCTTCATAGCTGTAACCCCTCTCTCCCTGTACAGAGAATGCTGCTATACTGTGCTCACCCTATACCCTGCTCATTCTTTCCTGCAGTCTCTGTCATCCCTTGTGTTTTCCATCCTCTCCATTCCTGCTGTAATGTGTCCACACTTCCACTCAGCTATACACACTGCTGCTATAATGTGCCTGCTAGGGATGGTACGAACCGAGTTCGGTTAGGGTTCGTACGAACCCAAACCCTCGGTAATGATTCCCGCTGTCTGCCCGCTCCATGCAGCCGGCGGATCCAGCGGGAGGACCGCCAGGAAAACTGGGATACAGCCTATGGCTGTATCCCAGTTTTCCAGGCGGTCCTCCCGCTGTATTCACCCGCTGCACGGAGCGGGCAGACAGCGGGAATCCGATGCCGAGCGTTCGGCGGGTTCGGACCATCCCTAGTGCCCGCACTTACACTCAGCTACACATACTGATGTAAAGAAAAATTTCTGTTACTGTCCTCCTACACAAGTCTGTGATTCGCACTTCCTGATTGGTCCATGCTGAACACCCCCTTGACCATTGCGGTCATATTACCACACAGACCTCTTCTCTTCTCTATTCTAGCCTGTTGTACTACACTCCTGGATTTTGGGGATCTACAGGTTTTTCCTGTATCTACAAATTGCTGCAGTTTTTTCATTCTTATGCACTTACTATACATAATGCTGATTGTTAGGCTCTACAGTAAGTTATAATATGACACGCAGCTTTCTAAATTCTTGTTTCATTTGTTTTACATGTTGTTCAGAATAAAAAATTAATATTTTGGGGGCGTGGAACCAATTTTCAGCATTTCAATGATTTCTTATGGTAAAATTTGCTTGCTTGCTCCAGTGGATTTGGATTACAAACACTGTCCCGAAACAAATTATTATTGCTCGTATTCCAAGGCACTACTGTACATACATTATTACACTTGCAAAAAGAACAGGAGGGAAAGGTTTTACTCCAGATCTTCTTGTAAGAGAGAGGAAGGGAGAGACAAGACAGGAAGTTATATCTATTCCTAAACCCCACCCTGCTCATAGCAATACACTAGGCATATACTCTTCCCTCTTAACCCCTAGGTGACCTAGGACGTACCGGTACGTCCTGGAAGTCTGTCCCCAGACGACCCTGGATGTACCGGTACGTCCTGAGCTATGAAGCGCGCTCCGGAGCGGAGCGCGCTTCATAGCAGGTGGGGGCTGGCTGCAATCAGCAGCCGGCACCTCACCGTTAATGACACGCTGCAGCGTGACATTGACCCCTTAAACGCCGCGATCGCGCCGCAGCGTTTAAGTGTAAGTGACAGGGGGAGTCCCCTGTCACTTACCGATCGGGACCCTCGCAGTGTGACTGCGGGGGTCCCGATCGTTAAAACGGACCGCCGGAGGTCTCTCAACTGCCTCCGTGCGGTCCGATCGGCGCTCTGGTCACTGAGCCTGCACAGGCAGGCTCAATGAGCAGAGCGCCGATAACACTGATCAATGCTATGCCTATGGCATAGCAATGATCAGTTTAAAAATCTAAGTTATGTATGTACAAGTCCCCCAAAGGGACCTAAAATGTGTACAAAAAAAAAGTTAAAAATCACTAACACACTGCCCCAAAACCCCTCTCCCAATAAAAGTTTAAATCACCCCCCTTTCCCATTATATAAATAAAACATATAAAAAAATAAATAAACAAATAAACATATAATATACCGTAGCGTGCGTAATTGTCCGATCTATTAAAATATAACAGGCGTCATTGCGAACGGTGAACGGCGTAGACGAAAAGAGCGAAAAAAGTGAGCGGATTACCGATTTTATGTTACATTATATATAAAAATAAATTAATAAAAAGTGATCAAAACGTCCGATCTTCACAAATATGGTATTAATAAAAACTAGAGATCATGGCGGGAAAAATGACACCCCATACAGCCCCGTAGGTGAAAAAATAAAACTGTTATAAGCGTCACAATAGGCCCATTTTATTAATATTTATTTGCCAAAAAAAGGATTTCATTAAAAAAATATATATAACATTAGAGAATCTGTGTAAACCTGCATATGGTTGTTTTCGGGCTGACCTATAGAGTAATAGTATCATGTCGCTTTTACCATATAGTGCATTACGTAGACACAGGAACCCCCCAAACGTTACCATATTGCATTCTTTTTTACAATTTCACCAATTTATATCTTCATAAATAATATATTTGGGATTCCATCATACATGTTATGGTAAAATGAAAGACGCCATTACAAAGTACAACTATTCCTGTAACAAATAAGCCATTACATGGCCTTGTAGATAGAAAACTGAGAGTGCTGGAGCTCTTAGAAGGGGAGGAGGGAAAAACAAAAGCGCAAAGATCAAAATTTGCGCGGTCCACTGGGTCATTTTGGGCCTGGTCCTCAAAGGGTTAAAGCAGAACCACCTGTGCTTAAGTGTATACCACTATACAGACTGCAGGGGGTATAGGACCCCCCTTCCCTTTAAAATCCTGTCCACCTTTGCTTAGGGCTCCGGAAGGAGTCTGTAGCCAAGAGAGCCACACCACAGTTTGGCCATTGCAGAGCATCAAGTGAACCTCAGTAAAGGTCTCGGAAAAACCTGCCAAGAGCCGACCTATGTAAATCATTATTCCCCCTCTGGTGAAGAAGCTTTACAGGACTGTGACTACTCAAGTAAATTAAAAGACAGAGACTCCTATAGTATGTGCCATCTTAGCCTCAGGGTGTTCCCGCGCTCTAATCACCTGTCTTGTAGAATCCTTACTGCAAGACTGTACAATGTCCATTGTTTTATTGGAATTAAGTAAAATAGAAGAGACTGCCCTTATTGCTTATCAGTCATTGTGTCCTGCAGTTTATTCTCTACTACTCCACTCCATTGTAAAACTTATTTCTGCTCCAACCTACATAAATGAGATAAATGGTGTTCTGCCTGGGCTGAATGTACAATGTTTTACCAGGGGGAAATGCAAAATAATTTTTTCAACTGGTGTCAGAAAGTTATGGAGATTTGTAAAGTACTTTTTTTAAAAAATGCAAATCTTACATTACTTTTCAGCTGCTGTATGTCCTGCAGGAAGTGGTGTAGGGGAAAACATATAAAAATGGGTAAGCATTAGACAGTCTGATACTGCCGTCCTTGACAGAAGACCAACAATCCCTTCTCAATGCCGAGATAACGGAGGCCAAAGTGACTGCTGCTATCAAGTCCTCCCCCTGTAACAAAACTCCGGGCCCTGATGGCTTCGGCAATGAATATTACAAAATGCTGCAGGTGGACATGATACCAATACTCACTCGCCTATATAATGATGTGTACACTTGTAACGCCCCGGTGGATCTCTTCCTGGATTCCAGAACAATCTAACTCCCGAAACCGGGACGAGATCCTCAGCTGCCACAATCATACCGCCCCATCACCCTGCTCAATAGCGATTAAAAATTCATGGCGAAGATTTTAGCGACTCGTTTACAACAGTTTCTTTCCTCTCTCATACACCCTTCTCAACGAGGTTTTATCCAGACTAGACAGGCTGTCCGCAACATCCGCACTGCTATCTCCTGCCTGGTGGAGGCTCGTGACTTGTCCTCCCCCCTGACTATGTTGTTAAGTTTGGACGCGGAAAAGGCTTTCGATAAAGTCTCCTGGGCCTTTCTCCACTTAACCATCCATCGCAGACAGCTTGGCCCGACTTTCTCCAACTTTATTTCGTATACCCAAACTGACGCTTACTCCAAACTGACGGTTAACGGACTCAACACCCCGCCATTCGACATCTTTACAGGAACCAGGCAGGGCTGCCCTCTCTCCCCTCTTCTCTTTAATCTTTCTCTGGACCCTCTTTTATACTACCTATCTCCTGTTACTCCCTCGCCAACGCCCCCCCCCCCCCTACTCCCGCGATCTTACCATGGTGGCATTCGCGGATGATATCCTTCTCGCGGTTAAAAACCCCTCTTCTGCACTTTCCCCTCTGCTGGAGGACCTCCAGACTTTGAGCCAGCTTTCCGGTTATGTCCTAAATCTGAATAAATCGGAAGCTCTGATGCTTCGTCGTCCACGCTGGTCATACGTGTATCCATTTCGCTGGTGCTCCACGAGGATCAAATATCTCGGAAATACCCTGACAAAACACGCTGCCCTTCTGTATAAAGCTAACGTTGCCCCGTACATTTCTTCTTTAGAACTCTCGGTAGCTAATTGGCCACTTGCCCTTGTCTTATGTGGGCAGGGCACACCTCCTTAAAATGATAGAATTCCCACGTCTTCTTTACATCCTACATTCCCTCCCAATATTCCTGCGCCCTAGGGATGAAAAGAAAATCAACTACCTGTATCGCTATTTCATTTGGAAGGGGGGACGCCCTAGAATACCTTTTCACCTTCTAAAACAACCCAAGCCCAATGGGGGTTTGAATTTCCCGGATATCCGGGCATACAACATTGCGACCCTTCTGCGCATCACCATGGACTGGCTTTTTCACACCAATCACTTCACTGACACGAAGAGAGATCAACAATTCCTCCCACGCCTTTCCCTGACCAATTTCCTACACCAACCCTTCCACACTATCCCGGAGCCTTGCAGGCTTAAAGAGTCACTGTCGTATTTTTTTTTTTTTTTTGCAGAAATCAATAGTCCAGGCGATTTTAAGAAACTTTGTAATTGGGTTTATTAGCCAAATCTTCCATTATCTGCATGTAAAAAGCCTTTTCCCAGGTCCCCCCCCCCCTCCTTCCTCTTTTTCATCCACTCTGAAAAATCTGAAAATTGTGACTTGTTGCAGGAGACGTCCCCTGTCTGCTCTAGGGAGAGGGGAGGGGGGAGGAGGAAGGAGGGAGTTAGCCGGCAGCAGAAAGCAGATAACAGAGGATTACAGGCACGGAGCTGGGTGACAGCTGTAATCTGAGCTCAGACAGGTCACTGGTGACTGTCACAGGAGATATCCCGTGAGGGATTTGTAGATTAACTCTGTTGTCCTGTTTTGGTCTTTTCTTTAGCTCTCTCCATAGGAGAACAATGAAGACAGGGGGGAGAGCTTCAAACTGCTTTTTCATGATAAAAATGCATTTTTCGGATAATAAACCCAATTACAAAGTTTCTTAAAATCGCCTGGACTATTGATTTCTGCAAAAAAAAATTTCACAACAGTGACAATTTAACCCCTTACTAATGGCCACATGGAGGGCATGGCATAAGATGAGACTACTTAAGGGACTGCATCCTTGCTACTCACCATTTCTCTCTCTTATTCACAATCCTGACTTTTAGAACGGTTCCCCCCACAGAGATTTCTTTTATTGGCAGAGGGGAGGGCTTAGCTCTGTATCGCAGTTTCTGAGGCCAGATACCCCGGCCATCCTCTCCTTTCCTGAGCTTAGAGAGAAGTACCCACACTTAGATATTCACGTCTTTCCATATCTGCAGGCCCGTAGCTACATATCTAAGGTAACAGCTGAAATACATACACTAGAATGGTCTCCGTGTATTAGGAAGGCCTTTATGCACCCTGCCACCATGCGAGGCCACACATCCTTTTACTATAAATTCATACACTCTCTCCTAGACCTAGGGGGTTCCCCGGCCCTACTGAATAAATGGTTGCAGGATATACCAGGTCTGTCCACTCCCACTCTCCTTCATGCCCACGTGAGAGCCCTTAAATATTTACCTTCCAGCCGTTATCCAGAGATGCAGCTGCAGCTGCTTCACAGATCATATATAACCCCGCTTAGAGGATGCAGGATGGGTATCTACCAATCGAGTGCTTGTTTCAGATGTGGGGAGGAGGGAGCGGATATTTATCATTGTTTGTGCTCCTTCTGGGAGAAAATCAGGTCGTTCTCTACCGCCCACCTGGTCAACTATATTCCCTTAGGCCCAATTTGGGCCATATTCGGCTATATAGACGCAGACGACTTTCCTTGCTCGGCGGGTGGTAGAAAACTTCTATATATGCTTTCTGCAGCGGGTGTGAAAACCATACTACATACGTGGAATCACACAACGGCTCCTCCGTTTAAACTGTTCTTGGAAAAACTTTCCTTTATCGTGAAGATGGACTGGGTGGAGGCCTCGCAAAAAAAGGAGACTCATGTGGAAGGGTTCTTTGCTGGGAAAGCTACATAGCAATATTACCGTTGTAGATTAGACGTTCCATTAAGGAGTGTTTTTGTGTGACTAGTTGGTATCAGAAACGTCTGGTGGCGGAGGATCCGCCCATTGACCTGGGGTGAGCCGGAGTATCCCACACGCGTGGAGGGGGAGTTGACTCCCTATTTTATGTAGGAGCTTCACCAGTCTGTTTTTGTTTGTTATTTGTTTTTCTTGGGGGGGGGGGGGAGGTTCAATTGTTTTTCCTGGTTATTCTTTTGCTCATATATTCTTTGCTTATTCAATGGCAAGCTATATCCTTGTTGCCGTTTTCGGTTTCTGCTAAGCCATGCCTGCTGTATCATGCTTGCACTTATCAACAACATCTAATGAGTGTATGTTACTGTTGTTCCTTATATGTGAAAACTCAATAAACACATTTAAATATAAAAATGGGTAAGCAACTGGTTGAGTGATAAAAAAACAGAGGGTAATCATTGATGTGTTTTAGTTACTAGTGGGGTACCACAGGGGTCAGTGTTGGGACCACTTCTTTTTAATATTTTTTATTAATGACTTTGTAGAGGGTCTACAGAGTAGTACATGAGACTAAACTAAGTAAAGTGATCACCACAGAGGAGGAGAATATAGTATCACAGAGGGATCTGGAGAAGCTGGAGGCTTGGGCAGAGAAATGGCAAATTACGTGTAATATAGATAAATGTAAGGTTATGTACTTAGGCCGTAGAATTATATAAGTACAGTTATGTCCTAAATAATAAAACACTGGGTAAAACTACTTCCGAGAAGGACCTGGGGGTATTGGTGGACAGTAAACTGAACTTTAGTGATCAGTGCCAGGCAGCAGCTGCCAAGGCTAATAAAATAATGGGATGCATCAAAAGAGGTATAGATGCTAAAGATGAGAACATAGTTTTGCCTCTTTATAAATCACTGGTCAGACCACACATGGAATACTGTGTACAGTTTTGGGCACCGGTATATAAGAAGGACACAGCTGAACTGGAGCAGGTGCAGAGGAGGGCAACAAAGGTCATTAAGGGTAATGGGTGGGTTACAGTACCAGGATAGGTTATCAAGCTTGGGGTTATTTACGCTAGAAAAAAGACGTCTTAAGGGCGATCTGATCACAATGTACAAATATATGAATGGACAGTACAGAGATCTTTGTAGTGGTCTCTTTACTCCTAGGTCTGTAACCATTACAAGGGGGCATCCTCTACGTCTAGAGCAGGGGTCTCAAACTCGCGGCCCGCGGGCCAACTGCGGCCCTCGGGACACTAGTTTGCGGCCCCCACCTTAATGGTAACTTTACTGTAAGTGCGGCCCTGTGTCACTGACAGTGGCGGATTATAATGTGGGCGTTTTGGGCCGGCCACGCGGGCCGAGGCTCCGGGGGGGCCCATGCCGCCCACATTATTAATTTGCAGCACACGGCAGCACTTCACTTTCGGGGCCCAGTGGGCCCCTGAGTAATGTGCTGCTGTGGTGTGCACTGTCCCTGGAGTACGGATGTCGTATGCCCCGCTCTTGCGAGCCAGATGCGGCTCTTTTGATGGCCGCATCTGGCTGGCAGATCGCCCCGCTGCTGCCCGCCTCACCTACTGTAGCGCCCGGAGGTGCTCCTCCTATCCAATCAGTGGAGACCGGGAGTGTGGTGCGCTACGGCGGGCCGTGATGCACACATCCAATCAACGCGTGCGCTATGGCCAGCCACAGCGCACCACGCTCCCGGTCTCCGCTGATTGGAGGAGCACGTCTGGGCCCTACGGGCGGCCAGTAGGTGAGGCGGACAGCAGCAGCCACTATCTCGGAGGAGGTGAGGAGGAAGGGGGGGGGGACATGGGGATGGGGGAGAAACGGGAGAGAAGCATGGGGATGGGGGAGAAACCGTGGAGAGAAGCGGGGGGGGGGAATGGTGGGGGGAGAAACCGGGGAGAGGGGGGGCGGGGGGGGATGGTGGGTGGAGAAACCGGGGAGAGAAGGGGGGGGGAGAAACCGGGGAGAGAAGCGGGGGGGGGGGGACATGGGGATAGGGAGAAGCAGGGGGGGGAAACATGGGGATGGGGGGGGGAGAAACAGCGGAGAAAAGCAGGGGGGAGAGAAACCATTTGATGACATTGGAATGTTTTTGTAAGAGCTTTTCTTGTGCAAACCCTGATGCGGCCCAGCCTCACCCAGACTCTACCTCCAGCGGCCCCCGGGTAACTTGAGTTTGAGACCCCTGGTCTAGAGGAAAGAAGATTTCACCATCAGCATCGACGCGGGTTCTTTACTGTACGAGCGGTAAGACTGTGGAACTCTCTGCCACATGATGTTGTCATGGCCGATTCATTAAATTAGTTCAAGGGAGGCCTGGATGCTTTTCTTGAACAATATAATATTACAAGTTATGGGCATTAGATTTCCGGTGATACGTTGATCCAGGGATTATTCTGATTGCCATTGGAGTCGGGAAGGAGTTTTCTCCCTGTGATGGGGCAATTGTCATCTGTCTTATAGGGTTTTTTTCCTTCCCCTGGATTAACCCAGTAGGGTTTTCCTAGGTTGAACCTGATGGACTCGTCTTCATTCAACCTTATTTACTATGTTACTATGTTACAGTCTGACACGGTGCTCTCTGCTGCCACCTCTGCCCCTTACTGGAATTGTCCAGAGTAGCGGAAAATCCCCATAGAAAACCGCTCCTGCTCTGGCCAAAGTTGGCAGCAGGGAGCACTATGTCAGACAGGAAATAATATGCTACTTCCTGCAGGAAATACAGCAGCTGATAAGTTCTGGATTTGCCTTTTTTTTTTTTTTTTTATAGAAGTTATTTACAAATTTGTATAACTTAGTACATTTAAAAGTAATTTTGTGTCTCTGGAGTACCCCTTTAAGTTATGTTAGATGGTGAATTTTAAAGCCTCTATTCCTGTTATCAACAGAGCTGATCTCCATCCGATGCAATGTAAATGTACAGACTGGATTACCCATAGTGCAGGCATGCAGCATCATAAGTCATCCATTGGCTTTTATAGAGATACCTTTCTATACGATACACATTGCTGATCCTACATGTTATTCTATTTATATAAAAGATAGGCTAGTATATGCTTAAACAACACCAGGAGCCCTATGGAAAGGTCCAGTATATGGTCTGGGAGCTCTCCAAGCACATAATTCATAGGTAATTCACAGTCCTTATACTAATAGCTTTCTGCGTATATAACAATATGACGGCTCCTTTAAGAGACTGTGATGCTAATGAAACCAAGTGCATGGTCAGCAGCTGGATAATAGGGGTAATATCCGTGTATGGTATAAGAGAGTATCACTAAGAGGTGATGGCGGACAATAATAATGTGTCCAGAGATGGACGGGCTTCCTCATCCACTTTACTGCACTTCACATGGAGTCTTATTTACTGCTATAGTTAATGCGTATAATCCACTTCCATCATAAACATCTATGATGGAAGCGCCAGCTGATATTGGAAACCTGATCAATTGGTGATGGTTTTTCTATGTGTAGAAATAATTTAGGTTAGGTTCCCCCATATGTGGGCTGCATGTTGCCAGTATATGCCAGGATATTAGCAAAAATATATGCCAAGTTATACTATGGTGGGCCGGTTCACTTTAATGGACTAAACTTAAGGCCCTATAACACAAAGCAATTATCGGTAGTATTTGGCTGATTAAGGCCATTACACGGCCAATCGGCTGATGTTGGCTTTTAATGTCCTTCAACAGGTTGAAAGACAAAAGACAAAGATAGCAACGATGTGCTGCCGTCACTGACCAACCAACGTTATCTCCTATGGGCTCACCAGTGGACTGCCCTGTACAACCAATAGCGCCACCAGAGAAATCCAAATAACCAACAGTACCAGCAGAGTACCCCATGTAACTCATAGTGCCAGCAGAGTAACCCATATAACTTATAGTGCCAGCAGAGTAACCCATATAACTCATAGTGCCAGCAGAGTAACCCATATAACTCATAGTGCCAGCAGAGTACCCCATATAACTTATAGTGCCAGCAGAGTAACCCATATAACTTAAAGTGCCAGCAGAGTGACCCATATAACTCATAGTGCCAGCAGAGTAACCCATATTACTCATAGTACGAGCAGAGTAACCCATATGATTCATAGTGCCAGCAGAGTACTTCATATAACTCATAGTGCCAGCAGAGTAACCCATATAACTCATAGTGCCAGCAGAGTAACCCATATAACTCATAGTGCCAGCAGAGAACTCCATATAACTCATAGTGCCAGCAGAGTAACCCATATAACTTATAGTGACAGCAGAGTAACCCATATAACTCAAAGTGCCAGCAGAGTAACCCATAAAACTCATAGTGCCAGCAGAATAACCCATATAACTCAAAGTGCCAGCAGAGTAACCCATATAACTCATAGTGCCAGCAAAGAACCCCTATTACTCATAGTACGAGCAGAGTAACCCATATAACTCATAGTACGAGCAGAGTAACCCATATAACTCATAGTACGAGCAGAGTAACCCATATAACTCATAGTACGAGCAGAGTACTTCATATAACTCATAGTGCCAGCAGAGTAACCCATATAACTTATAGTGCCAGCAGAGTACCCCATATAACTTATAGTGCCAGCAGAGTAACCCATATAACTCATAGTACGAGCAGAGTAACCCATATGATTCATAGTGCCAGCAGAGTACTTCATATAACTCATAGTGCCAGCAGAGTAACCCATATAACTCATAGTGCCAGCAGAGTAACCCATATAACTCATAGTGCCAGCAGAGAACTCCATATAACTCATAGTGCCAGCAGAGTAACCCATATAACTTATAGTGACAGCAGAGTAACCCATATAACTCAAAGTGCCAGCAGAGTAACCCATAAAACTCATAGTGCCAGCAGAATAACCCATATAACTCAAAGTGCCAGCAGAGTAACCCATATAACTCATAGTGCCAGCAAAGAACCCCTATTACTCATAGTACGAGCAGAGTAACCCATATAACTCATAGTACGAGCAGAGTAACCCATATAACTCATAGTGCCAGCAGAGTAACCCATATAACTCATAGTGCCAGCAGAGTACCCCATATAACTTATAGTGCCAGCAGAGTAACCCATATAACTCATAGTACGAGCAGAGTAACCCATATGATTCATAGTGCCAGCAGAGTACTTCATATAACTCATAGTGCCAGCAGAGTAACCCATATAACTCATAGTGCCAGCAGAGTAACCCATATAACTCATAGTGCCAGCAGAGAACTCCATATAACTCATAGTGCCAGCAGAGTAACCCATATAACTTATAGTGACAGCAGAGTAACCCATATAACTCAAAGTGCCAGCAGAGTAACCCATAAAACTCATAGTGCCAGCAGAATAACCCATATAACTCAAAGTGCCAGCAGAGTAACCCATATAACTCATAGTGCCAGCAAAGAACCCCTATTACTCATAGTACGAGCAGAGTAACCCATATAACTCATAGTACGAGCAGAGTAACCCATATAACTCATAGTACGAGCAGAGTACTTCATATAACTCATAGTGCCAGCAGAGTAACCCATATAACTTATAGTGCCAGCAGAGTACCCCATATAACTTATAGTGCCAGCAGAGTAACCCATATAACTCATAGTGCCAGCAGAGTAACCCATATAACTCATAGTGCCAGCAGAGTAACCCATATAACTCATAGTGCCAGCAAAGAACCCCTATTACTCATAGTACTAGCAGAGTAACCCATATAACTCATAGTACGAGCAGAGTAACCCATACAACTCATAGTACGAGCAGAGTACTTCATATAACTCATAGTGCCAGCAGAGTAACCCATATAACTTATAGTGCCAGCAGAGTAACCCATATAACTCATAGTGCCAGCAGAGTACCCCATATAACTCATAGTGCCAGCAGAGTAACCCATATAACCAACAGTGTCAGCAGAGTACCCCATATAACTCAAAGTGCCAACAGAGTACTCCATATAACTCATAGTGCCAGCAAAGAACCCATATTACTCATAGTACGAGCAGAGTAACCCATATAACTCATAGTACGAGCAGAGTAACCCATATAACTCATAGTACGAGCAGAGTAACCCATATAACTCATAGTACGAGCAGAGTAACCCATACAACTCATAGTGCCAGCAGAGTAACCCATATAACTTATAGTGCCAGCAGAGTAACCCATATACCTTATTGTGCCAGCAGAGTACTTCATATAACTCATAGTGCCAGCAGAGTACCCCATATAGCTCATAGTGCCAGCAGAGAACTCCATATAACTCATAGTACGAGCAGAGTAACCCATATAACTCATAGTGCCAGCACAGTAACCCATATAACTCATAGTGCCAGCAGAGTAACCCATATAACTCATGGTGCCAGCAGAGTAACCCATATAACTCATAGTGCCAGCAGAGTAACCCATATAACTCATAGTGCCAGCAGAGTAACCCATATAACTCATAGTGCCAGCAGAGTAACCCATATAACTCATAGAGCCAGCAGAGTAACCCATATAACTCATAGAGCCAGCAGAGTAACCCATATAACTCATAGTGCCAGCAGAGTAACCCATATAACTCATAGTACGAGCAGAGTAAGCCATATAACTCATAGTGCCAGCAGAGTAACCCATATAACTCATAGTGCCAGCAGAGTAACCCATATAACTCATAGTGCCAGCAAAGAACCCCTATTACTCATAGTACTAGCAGAGTAACCCATATAACTCATAGTACGAGCAGAGTAACCCATACAACTCATAGTACGAGCAGAGTACTTCATATAACTCATAGTGCCAGCAGAGTAACCCATATAACTTATAGTGCCAGCAGAGTAACCCATATAACTCATAGTGCCAGCAGAGTACCCCATATAACTCATAGTGCCAGCAGAGTACCCCATATAACTCATAGTGCCAGCAGAGTACCCCATATAACTCATAGTGCCAGCAGAGTAACCCATATAACCAACAGTGTCAGCAGAGTACCCCATATAACTCAAAGTGCCAACAGAGTACTCCATATAACTCATAGTGCCAGCAAAGAACCCATATTACTCATAGTACGAGCAGAGTAACCCATATAACTCATAGTACGAGCAGAGTAACCCATATAACTCATAGTACGAGCAGAGTAACCCATATAACTCATAGTGCCAGCAGAGTAACCCATATAACTTATAGTGCCAGCAGAGTAACCCATATACCTTATTGTGCCAGCAGAGTACTTCATATAACTCATAGTGCCAGCAGAGTACCCCATATAGCTCATAGTGCCAGCAGAGAACTCCATATAACTCATAGTACGAGCAGAGTAACCCATATAACTCATAGTGCCAGCACAGTAACCCATATAACTCATAGTGCCAGCAGAGTAACCCATATAACTCATGGTGCCAGCAGAGTAACCCATATAACTCATAGTGCCAGCAGAGTAACCCATATAACTCATAGTGCCAGCAGAGTAACCCATATAACTCATAGTGCCAGCAGAGTAACCCATATAACTCATAGAGCCAGCAGAGTAACCCATATAACTCATAGTGCCAGCAGAGTAACCCATATAACTCATAGTACGAGCAGAGTAAGCCATATAACTCATAGTGCCAGCAGAGTAACCCATATAACTCATAGTGCCAGCAGAGTAACCCATATAACTCATAGTGCCAGCAGAGTAACCCATATACCTTATAGTGCCAGCAGAGTAACCCATATAACTCATAGTGCCAGCAGAGTAACCCATATAACTTATAGTGCCAGCAGAGTAACCCATACACCTTATTGTGCCAGCAGAGTACTTCATATAACTCATAGTGCCAGCAGAGTACCCCATATAGCTCGTAGTGCCAGCAGAGAACTCCATATAACTCATAGTACGAGCAGAGTAACCCATATAACTCATAGTGCCAGCACAGTAACCCATATAACTCATAGTGCCAGCAGAGTAACCCATATAAATCATGGTGCCAGCAGAGTAACCCATATAACTCATAGTGCCAGCAGAGTAACCCATATAACTCATAGTGCCAGCAGAGTAACCCATATAACTCATAGTGCCAGCAGAGTAACCCATATAACTCATAGAGCCAGCAGAGTAACCCATATAACTCATAGAGCCAGCAGAGTAACCCATATAACTCATAGTGCCAGCAGAGTAACCCATATAACTCATAGTGCCAGCAGAGTAACCCATATAACTCATAGTGCCAGCAAAGAACCCCTATTACTCATAGTACTAGCAGAGTAACCCATATAACTCATAGTACGAGCAGAGTAACCCATACAACTCATAGTACGAGCAGAGTACTTCATATAACTCATAGTGCCAGCAGAGTAACCCATATAACTTATAGTGCCAGCAGAGTAACCCATATAACTCATAGTGCCAGCAGAGTACCCCATATAACTCATAGTGCCAGCAGAGTACCCCATATAACTCATAGTGCCAGCAGAGTAACCCATATAACTCATAGTGCCAGCAGAGTAACCCATATAACCAACAGTGTCAGCAGAGTACCCCATATAACTCAAAGTGCCAACAGAGTACTCCATATAACTCATAGTGCCAGCAAAGAACCCATATTACTCATAGTACGAGCAGAGTAACCCATATAACTCATAGTACGAGCAGAGTAACCCATATAACTCATAGTACGAGCAGAGTAACCCATATAACTCATAGTACGAGCAGAGTAACCCATACAACTCATAGTGCCAGCAGAGTAACCCATATAACTTATAGTGCCAGCAGAGTAACCCATATACCTTATTGTGCCAGCAGAGTACTTCATATAACTCATAGTGCCAGCAGAGTACCCCATATAGCTCATAGTGCCAGCAGAGAACTCCATATAACTCATAGTACGAGCAGAGTAACCCATATAACTCATAGTGCCAGCACAGTAACCCATATAACTCATAGTGCCAGCAGAGTAACCCATATAACTCATGGTGCCAGCAGAGTAACCCATATAACTCATAGTGCCAGCAGAGTAACCCATATAACTCATAGTGCCAGCAGAGTAACCCATATAACTCATAGTGCCAGCAGAGTAACCCATATAACTCATAGAGCCAGCAGAGTAACCCATATAACTCATAGAGCCAGCAGAGTAACCCATATAACTCATAGTGCCAGCAGAGTAACCCATATAACTCATAGTACGAGCAGAGTAAGCCATATAACTCATAGTGCCAGCAGAGTAACCCATATAACTCATAGTGCCAGCAGAGTAACCCATATAACTCATAGTGCCAACAGAGTAACCCATATACCTTATAGTGCCAGCAGAGTAACCCATATAACTTATAGTGCCAGCAGAGTAACCCATATAACTCATAGTGCCAGCAGAGAACTCCATATAACTCATAGTGCCAGCAGAGTAACCCATATAACTTATAGTGACAGCAGAGTAACCCATAAAACTCATAGTGCCAGCAGAATAACCCATATAACTCAAAGTGCCAGCAGAGTAACCCATATAACTCAAAGTGCCAGCAGAGTAACCCATATAACCACCAGTGCCAACAGAGTACTCCATATAACTCATAGTGCCAGCAAAGAACCCCTATTACTCATAGTACGAGCAGAGTAACCCATATAACTCATAGTACGAGCAGAGTACTTCATATAACTCATAGTGCCAGCAGAGTAACCCATATAACTTATAGTGCCAGCAGAGTACCCCATATAACTCATAGTGCCAGCAGAGTAACCCATATAACTCATAGTGCCAGCAGAGTAACCTATATAACTCATAGTGCCAGCAGAGTAACCCATATAACTCATAGTGCCAGCAAAGAACCCCTATTACTCATAGTACGAGCAGAGTAACCCATATAACTCATAGTACGAGCAGAGTACTTCATATAACTCATAGTGCCAGCAGAGTAACCCATATAACTTATAGTGCCAGCAGAGTAACCCATATAACTCATAGTGCCAGCAGAGTACCCCATATAACTCATAGTGCCAGCAGAGTAACCCATACAACTTATAGTGACAGCAGAGTAACCCATATAACTCATAGTGCCAGCAGAGTAACCCATATAACCAACAGTGTCAGCAGAGTACCCCATATAACTCAAAGTGCCAACAGAGTACTCCATATAACTCATAGTGCCAGCAAAGAACCCATATTACTCATAGTACGAGCAGAGTAACCCATATAACTCATAGTACGAGCAGAGTAACCCATATAACTCATAGTACGAGCAGAGTAACCCATATAACTCATAGTACGAGCAGAGTAACCCATACAACTCATAGTGCCAGCAGAGTAACCCATATAACTTATAGTGCCAGCAGAGTAACCCATATACCTTATTGTGCCAGCAGAGTACTTCATATAACTCATAGTGCCAGCAGAGTACCCCATATAGCTCATAGTGCCAGCAGAGAACTCCATATAACTCATAGTACGAGCAGAGTAACCCATATAACTCATAGTGCCAGCACAGTAACCCATATAACTCATAGTGCCAGCAGAGTAACCCATATAACTCATAGTGCCAGCAGAGTAACCCATATAACTCATAGTGCCAGCAGAGTAACCCATATAACTCATAGTGCCAGCAGAGTAACCCATATAACTCATAGTGCCAGCAGAGTAACCCATATAACTCATAGAGCCAGCAGAGTAACCCATATAACTCATAGAGCCAGCAGAGTAACCCATATAACTCATAGTGCCAGCAGAGTAACCCATATAACTCATAGTACGAGCAGAGTAAGCCATATAACTCATAGTGCCAGCAGAGTAACCCATATAACTCATAGTGCCAGCAGAGTAACCCATATAACTCATAGTGCCAGCAGAGTAACTCATATAACTCATAGTGCCAGCAGAGTAACCCATATACCTTATAGTGCCAGCAGAGTAACCCATATAACTCATAGTGCCAGCAGAGTAACCCATATAACTTATAGTGACAGCAGAGTAACCCATAAAACTCATAGTGCCAGCAGAATAACCCATATAACTCAAAGTGCCAGCAGAGTAACCCATATAACTCAAAGTGCCAGCAGAGTAACCCATATAACCACCAGTGCCAACAGAGTACTCCATATAACTCATAGTGCCAGCAAAGAACCCCTATTACTCATAGTACGAGCAGAGTAACCCATATAACTCATAGTACGAGCAGAGTAACCCATATAACTCATAGTACGAGCAGAGTACTTCATATAACTCATAGTGCCAGCAGAGTAACCCATATAACTTATAGTGCCAGCAGAGTACCCCATATAACTTATAGTGCCAGCAGAGTAACCCATATAACTCATAGTGCCAGCAGAGTACCCCATATAACTCATAGTGCCAGCAAAGAACCCCTATTACTCATAGTACGAGCAGAGTAACCCATATAACTCATAGTACGAGCAGAGTAACCCATACAACTCATAGTACGAGCAGAGTACTTCATATAACTCATAGTGCCAGCAGAGTAACCCATATAACTTATAGTGCCAGCAGAGTAACCCATATAACTCATAGTGCTAGCAGAGTACCCCATATACCTTATTGTGCCAGCAGAGTACTTCATATAACTCATAGTGCCAGCAGAGTAACCCATATAACTTATAGTGCCAGCAGAGTAACCCATATAACCAACAGTGTCAGCAGAGTACCCCATATAACTCATAGTGCCAACAGAGTACTCCATATAACTCATAGTGCCAGCACAGTAACCCATATAACTCATGGTGCCAGCAGAGTAACCCATATAACTCATAGTGCCAGCAGAGTAACCCATATAACTCATAGAGCCAGCAGAGTAACCCATATAACTCATAGAGCCAGCAGAGTAACCCATATAACTCATAGTGCCAGCAGAGTAACCCATATAACTCATAGTGCCAGCAGAGTAACCCATATAACTCATAGTGCCAGCAGAGTAACCCATATAACTCATAGTGCCAGCAGAGTAACCCATATAACTCATAGTGCCAGCAGAGTAACCCATATAACTCATAGTGCCAGCAGAGAACTCTAAATAACTCATAGTACAAGCAGAGTAACCCATATAACTCATAGTGCCAGCAGAGTAACCCATATAACTCATAGTGCCAGCAGAGAACTCTAAATAACTCATAGTACAAGCAGAGTAACCCATATAACTCATAGTGCCAGCAGAGAACTCTAAATAACTCATAGTACAAGCAGAGTAACCCATATAACTCATAGTGCCAGCAGAGTACCCCATATAACTCATAGTGCCAGCAAAGAACCCCTATTACTCATAGTACGAGCAGAGTAACCCATATAACTCATAGTACGAGCAGAGTAACCCATACAACTCATAGTACGAGCAGAGTACTTCATATAACTCATAGTGCCAGCAGAGTAACCCATATAACTTATAGTGCCAGCAGAGTAACCCATATAACTCATAGTGCCAGCAGAGTACCCCATATACCTTATTGTGCCAGCAGAGTACTTCATATAACTCATAGTGCCAGCAGAGTAACCCATATAACTTATAGTGCCAGCAGAGTAACCCATATAACCAACAGTGTCAGCAGAGTACCCCATATAACTCATAGTGCCAACAGAGTACTCCATATAACTCATAGTGCCAGCACAGTAACCCATATAACTCATGGTGCCAGCAGAGTAACCCATATAACTCATAGTGCCAGCAGAGTAACCCATATAACTCACAGTGCCAGCAGAGTAACCCATATAACTCATAGTGCTAGCAGAGTAACCCATATAACTCATAGAGCCAGCAGAGTAACCCATATAACTCATAGAGCCAGCAGAGTAACCCATATAACTCATAGTGCCAGCAGAGTAACCCATATAACTCATAGTGCCAGCAGAGTAACCCATATAACTCATAGTGCCAGCAGAGTAACCCATATAACTCATAGTGCCAGCAGAGTAACCCATATAACTCATAGTGCCAGCAGAGTAACCCATATAACTCATAGTGCCAGCAGAGAACTCTAAATAACTCATAGTACAAGCAGAGTAACCCATATAACTCATAGTGCCAGCAGAGTAACCCATATAACTCATAGTGCCAGCAGAGAACTCTAAATAACTCATAGTACAAGCAGAGTAACCCATATAACTTATAGTGCCAGCAGAGTAACTCATATTTCCAACTTAGGACTGTTCAGACAGGTTGATAGAGGAAATATTCTAGTTCAATATAGGAAGATTTCATTTAAACAAAACGTTTGATATGTTGCTGCCTATTGTGAGACTAACAATTCCTTCCTTCCATACTTGTTATTATCTATTCAGTCTCCTTCTCCCAGTTTTGAGTTGCTTTCTGCTGAAGACACAAAAATCTGTGTGTGAGCCTTTATCTCCATCTCCCCCTCCTCCCCCTCCCTTCTGAGACGGCTGATGTAAACAAGTCCCTGACTGGCTTTATTTACAACTCTGTAGCTTCTGTGTACTGAGAGAATTAATCACAGTGAGCTCATTAGCAACCTTACCTCAGAATAACCCTACCAGCATTACAAAGAAGCTACAAAGTTGCAGATAGAGCCTGCCAGGGAGTTTACATCAGCTGTCTCAGAAGGGAGGGGGCAGATGGAGTCAGAGAGAAAATCTCACACACAGATTTTTGTGTTTTAAGCAGAAAGCAGCAGCTCAGAACTGAGGGAAGGAGACTGAATAGATAATAACAAGTATGGAATGAATTGTTAGTCTCACCATGGGCACCAACATATCAAAACATATTTTTGAGGGGAATCCTCAATCACTAAGCCCGTTTATGATGCAGTCTTAGGCTATGTTCACACTACGTAAGTACCGTAGTAATCACGGCCATTGTTGCTGATTTGCAGCAACGGCCATGATTTCTACGGTACTTACGTAGAGCTGCACCTGAGCCAGTTTCACTTTACACCATGTTTGATAAATCTCCCCGATACTGTATATCACATTAATGTAATGTACCACCAAATGTTGCCTTAAAAACACTCTTCCCTCCTATAAAAGGCCTCATACAGTCATTTCCATAAAGAAAAGAAATTAAAAGCTATTGCGGCCACCGTGCACAGTATGACTGCGTCATAAACAGGCTCAGACATTAAGGAGTTAATTGAACTGGAATATTTCCGCTATAAACCTGTCTGAACAGTCCTTAGCAGCCCTAATGATATTCATATTTGTAACGGGTAATAATAAAATTGCGCCTTAAGTGTTAATATTTTATTATTACGGCAGGCGCCGAGCCTGTACCTTACTGTGTGTTTTCTAATTAGACCAATTTGGATAATTGGCGGTCATATACAATACAGACTCAATCCAGTGCGTCTATGACTAAGGGCCCGGAGGGGCGGGAAACGCGACTGAGACCGAGATCTGAAGACTTTTCCACCTTTTGTACTTTCTTATGGGGACTGATAAAACTTTCGGTTTTTAGCTGTGAAGAGGGATTTATATATTTATGACGATATAACAGGATTGATCTCTGTACTGAAGTTTTATAAGGAAAGATTACAGAATTATTTAAGGTGTTTTTCATGTTCTCTTTTCAGTTAAAGTGAATCTTCACCTTTTATCATCATGTCGTTTTTAGGTCCAACATTCTATGCCAATGCATTCATTACTATATATTTATAGCGCCATTTCGTATGGCAGTCTTAAAGGGGTACTCCGGAGGATTTTAAAAAATTTTAAATCAGCTGGTGTCAGAAAGTTATACAAATTTGTAAATTACTTCTATTTAAAAAAAGATTAAAAAATTCAAGCCTTCCAGTACTTACCAGCTGCTGTATGTCTTGCAGAAAGTGGTGTTTTCTTTTCAGTCTGACACAGTGCTCTCTGCTGCCACCTCTGTCCGTGACAGGAACTGTTCAGATCAGTAGGAAATACCAATAGAAAACCTTGTTTTTTTGTAACAGGTACACTTTAAACACCCTGGAAATTTACATTTTTACATTTAAATTTTTTCCTTCTTCCTAAGAGCCATAATTCTCATAACAAGGATTGCTTATACAGATCAATGCTGTATATAAGAGCCATAACTCTCATAACTAGGATTGCTTATACAGATCAATGCTGTACATATGTATGAATCCCAGCATACAACCAGCAGTAGGCCTGACAAAGGTGCTGGACTATCATAGCAACTCTTTGATACAATGACAGGGAGATGATCCATCCCCCCAATACCACCAACATTTATTAGGGCTTTTTAAATTCCACTGTCAGATTTAACAGCATCATCTAAAGGGTTAAATAGATGGCATGGCAACCACTCCATGCTGGCTATCAGCAGATTGTGTTGCAGCACGTCAGCTCTGCTCTCTGTGTCAGTGAAAGAGTCGGGCTTCATTGACTAACAAAATGAGCCTAACTCATCACGTGACACAGCGCTTAGCGCAGTCTCCCAGCTTATTCTCACAATCAGTACAGGTCTGAACACCTGGACCGATCAAAACTTTTGACATGTCTCCCTGTCTGGAGAACCGGAGAGGTTTTCTATGGGGATTTGCTACTGCTCTGGACAGTTCCTGACATGGACAGAGGTGGCAGCAGAGAGCACTGTGTCAGACTGGAGAGAATACACCACTTCCTGCAGGACATACAGCAGTTGTTAAGTACTGGAAGACAAGATTTTTTAATAGAAGTAAATTACAAATCTCTGGCACTTTCTGGCACCATTAGATTTGAAAGAAAAACATTTTTGGCGAACAACCCCTTTAAATTTATTTATTCTTTACAGATCATCACGATTATGGCACAGTATCCTGATCTAACAGTACAACATGTGATTGGAGTAGCCTGATTTTCTGATAACATAACTCAGAAACTGTGATGTTTAAGGGTTTTCTGTGTTTCCAACATATGGGTGTAGTAGACACTGTGACTGTTCCACATTCATTTCAATGGGCAGACTTGTAGTATCAAGTCCATCATAGTTTTCTCTGTCATGTGCTACAACAAAAACCGCTGCCCCTTTGATATTTCTGATCAGCCGGGATTCTCACTCATGTCCCACACATAATCCCACATTATGCTATTCTCCATTTCCAAGCACCACACTATTTGCTTTTACAGTTTGGCCACTAGATGGCGGTATAGGACTGTGAACTCTAGGAACCAAACAAATCACATTCTATTACTGTGAAAAAGTTAGATATCTCTGTGAGTTGGATCAAGTTTTCCATCACAGCACAAAAAGGCTGAAGAGTCTTCTAATAGTTGTCTAGTTATTATATGTCTTCTAAACCCTGACGTCCATCATATTACAATGTGAAATATCTGCCATATATCAGCATCACAGCAGAACAAGATCCCCCATGTTTTCAGATTCACACTGAGGTTTTGTCTGGGAACAGGATGTATACTTATCGGACGTATATAGTCAGCATTATATTCTGTAGGAAACAGTAAAACTAGGTCAACTAGAGAGAATGTTCTGGAGTAGCACCTGAGTGTAATAGAGTTGGAGGTCTGTCACTGGGGATATGACTATACCTAACACTCTGATGCCTGTCAGAAAGCACTATAGGCTCTGCACTGGAGAAAGCTGCTGCCAAAGGAGAGAGTAGTGACATCCTGGACAAGAAGGGACAGTGGGTGCACAAGATACCATAAAGTATATGCAGCATTTGTAAGTACTTTGGAATATTACACTAAGGGGCGCATTACACGTCCCAATGCACGTGTAACCGAGTGATGATCTGCTAGATCCATTACAAGGCTCGATTATTGTGCGGCATCGGTTGCACTGACATTGTTAATGAAAATAACAGAAAATAATCTATATAAATAAAATAATATATAATAAATGTATACTTACCTCTCCACGCTCTCCGATGTCCTGTTGCCTTTTCTCCGCTGATCGTAGCTGCTGCTAAAGCTTCTGAGCCCATCTCTGCAGTGACAGGCCGTTCAGCCAATCACTAGTCCAGATGGGACAGCGACACAGTCAGTGATTGGCTGAGCGACCTGTCACTTTAGAGATGGTTTTATAAGCTTCTGCTGCGGCTGTGGTGAGCAGGGAACGTGGTGAAAAAGGCTGCAGGACACCAGGGGAGCCTGGACAGGTAAGTATAATGTTTCTATTATCTGTTAACTGTTATCAGCCCTCAGCTGCACATCACTATTATACGTAGTGAGGCAGCCGAGGATTTAAAAAAATGTCGAGAGACAACAATCAGCCAATAATCAGTTCCTGGGCTCATCACTGTCCTTATAACATGATGCGATATAAGCAGATAATCCTTTTTGTGTAGCGTCTGTGCACCTGCGCAGATGATAAATACTCCCCTCCCCATATTATTGGGCGCTGATATTGCTAGCACTATTATATGGGTCATGTATAGAAGTTTTATAATACCATACTTATGGGTTATATGAGGCACGCTTTATAATACCACTGTATGGCACTATTCTGGGTCTGTTTGCCAATGCTCCTTGTATAGTATATGGCTCTATATGATGGAAATAAACAATGTGTGTAATGTACAGTATATTTAATTCAGGATACGGAAGGGTATAAAGAAGGGGTTAAACACAGTTATTTCCTGTTGTTGAGCAGTAAAAAATGCTGAAACAGGAATTTTTTTATGATTTTTGGAATCAATAGATAATGTATTATGTAACAGGGCCAATGGAGGATAATAAAGGGGTTTATCCCACCGAGGGTCACCTAGCTGATCAGACACATTCTTCCCATGGTCGGTGGGAGTCTGAGCCATTAATCCCCAGCCAATCAGCTGGTTATTTCTTATACTTCGTATAATTTTTATTCTTGGAATGTGATGTGGCAACAGAAGAATAATACAAACAGTGATGTCACTTGCGGTTACAATGCAAACATGATGTCACAGTGCAGAAATATTTTGGTGAGATTAAAGCACATGGATAATACATAAAGTAAGACTGCAGAGTGATACACAAAGTGGGGGTAAACATAAGGCTTTTAAATTTGGGCCACTTTAGTTGTTGGGCCCCTTAGCAGCTGCTACGCCTGCTACCCCATAGCTAGGCCCATGGATCAGTTTATAATAGAATCCATGAAACTGACAGAGCTGTGTATGTGAAGCCAATTTTATTTGCACCTTAAGCCTTCCGAGAAACAAGCGGTGATATAGTATGGTCCAAGAAGGCTGTAAGAAGCAGGGGCGTAACTGGAAATGGCTGGGCCCTATAGCAAGCTTTTGACAAAACCCCCTCCTGACTAACCACTAAGCCATGAAGTGTAGTCAGGAGATATCTGCAGAACCCAGGAGGCTTGCTTGGCCACCTGCTGCTGCAAATGATGACAGCTCAAGGGGCCCAGTGTATCGCAGGAGCAGGCCACTGGGTCCCCTGATGCGGTGGGCCCTGTAGCAGCCGCAATGGCTGCTACAGTGGTAATTACGCCTCTGGTAAGAAGGCAGATGTGTTTCTGGCTGTGGCTTGGTCTACATGTGATTTCATATTTTTAAATTGTTACTTTAATACTTCTATGTTGTGATCGTATCTAGGGGGAGAGAGGGTTACTGATGCACTGAGTCTGCAAGATGCTATATGCAGAAAGGAAATAAGAGCAGCAGCAAAGCAAGGAAAGGTTTATGTTAAGCACCACTGCTCCTGAGATGAGATGGAAGCCTTGATTTACCTTGCATGGGCAGTGTAAATCCTTTGTACAATAAAAGATGCAGATACACAGTCTTTATCTTTCTCCTCTAACCAGCACAGTGCACATGTTAAGCCCCACCCCCACCCAGGGCAGGAATAGAGCTATAGTATGTCACAAGGATGTAGCTATAAGGGGAATAGAGGAAGCAGCTGCATTGGATCCTGGGGTCCTATTACTCATGCCTTTAATATAACATATTTATCAGATAGGGGAGAATGTGGCCTTTTGACCCTTGTCTGGCAAGTAAAATAGCCGGCAACAACTGAAGAAAAAGAACTATGCAAATTACAGTCAATTGGCCTTTCCAGGCTCCTGTGGCCACTTCTACTAGATTACCTATATGTATGTGTATTCACCCCCAAAATAGTAACCCCACAAACATAATCAGACCACAACTATAATAGATAAAATTACAATTTTCTCTGCAGTTTGCATACATTCACTAAGGTTTCTCTGACGGCCTATACAAGAAGATATCACCATAGATCTCATAATCCACGGACGTCCAGCTGATGAGAGTTCCATTACACTGAGAACAATTGGTAAAGTAGAGAGACTGCATTTCAGTGGGGTGGAGAGCGCGATCCCACATGTGAACGTTCCCAATTTCACCAATATAAGAGGGCCCTCCTACAGAAGAGCCTAAACCCGTAACAGAAGCGAGTTTATGACCCAGGACCGCCGTAACCTGTGGGCCAATGATAAAACCTGGTTTTAAGACCCTCCTTGGAAAAAGTTTGCCATTGACAACGAAATGGATGAGCCCTGTGCTGGATTCCCAGGACACACAGATCAGCCTCCACTCCATGCTCTCTTTGTTGGTCCTATATAAAACTTGATCTTTATCTATTCTAATGTAGTACACATTCTCAATTTGGAAGACATGGAACCGTGGTATGGAATATTTATCGTCCAGCTTGAAGAGGGAATCTCTTGCCACGTAGTCCGTGTAGGACTGCAGACAGACGGTGATATTGCTCAATAGTCCTGTGACTTCTGAGGGCTTCAGCACCACTCTTGCTGAATTACTGCTTTTAGAAAACACGAAAGACGCTCCTTGTAAATCTAAGGGAAGAAGAAACAACAATGACTGCAGGAACATCCGGACAAGATCTCTGTCATCTTACTAGGTAAAATATGTATATGGACTCTTGTGGCATGCACACGTCCGTTATATATGCTTTGAAAGCTGACTGTATACCACGGACTGAACTCTAAACCTCTTATGGAACTCTCAGCATCATAATATAATATGATGCCGGGAGCTCTGAAAGTTCTTTGGTGCTGAATAGACGCGGCTATGTCAATACAAAAGCACAGAACTGTAAAGGGGTTGTCCAGCAAAAATCTTTTTCTTTCAAATCAACTGATATTAGAAAGTTATATAGATTTGTAATTTTCTTCTATTAAAAAATCTTAAGTCTTCCCATACTTATTAGCTACTGTATGTCTTGCAGGAAATGTTTTATTTTCAGTCTGACACAGTGCTCTCTGCTGACATCTCTGACCGAGACAGGAACTCTGTCTCGGTTTTCTATGAATCCCCATAAAAAACCTCTCCTACTCTGGACAGTCCCTGTCTCGGCCAGAGATGTAAGCAGAGAGCACTGCGTCAGACTGAAAATAAAACATTTCCTGCAGGACATACAGCAGCTGCTAAGTATGGGAAGACCTAAGATTTTTTAATAGAAGTAAATTACAAACTTATATAAGTTTTCTACACCAGTTGATTTGAAAGAAAAATAATTTTGCTGGACAACCCCTTTAACTGTTCCAGAGCTCCTGGCATCATAATAATAAATATAATAGTATGTAGGTATATAGACAGCTTGTGGAGCGTATATCACAGACGTGTGCATCCCGCCTGATAGGTCACATTCTCATGAATTACAATCTGACATTGATTCATTGTTTGTTATTCCCTATTGATCTTGTAACTGTTTCCTGTATTCCTTGTGGTGCACCCTTTTCCTATTCTTTCCACTTTTGGCAAATATTTAATTATTTTAAATTGTTTCAGTATTGTAAATGAGCATGGAAGGAGATGGTTGTTATTAAAGGGGTAGTGCGGCGCTAAACAATTATTCACTAAATAACACACATTACAAAGTTATACAACTTTGTAATGTATGTTATGTTAGTGAATGGCCCCTTCCCCGTGTCCCCCCCCCCACCCACGCTAGACCCAGAAGTGTAGTGCTCTATACTCACCTGATCCGTGCCGACCCCCGTCCGCCATCTTGGTGATGGTGATACAGGAGGCATTATTAATATATAGGGGTACAGGTAGCATTATTACTATTTGGGAGTACAGGAGGCATTATTACTATACGGGGGTACAGAAGGCATTATTACTATATGGTGGTACAGGAAGCATTATTACTAGATAGGGGCACAGGAGGCATTATTACTATATGGTGGTACAGGAGGCATTATTACTATACGGGGGTACAGGAGGCATTATTACTATATGGGGGTACAGAAAGCATTATTACTATATGGGAGTACAGGAGGCATTATTACTATATGGTGGATACAGGAGGCATTATTATTATATGGGGCACAGCAGGAGGCACTATTACTATATGGGAGTACAGGAGGCATTATTACTATATGGTGGATACAGGAGGCATTATTACTATATGGGGGTAAAGGAGGCATTATTACTATATGGGAGTACAGAAGGCATTATTACTATATGGTGGATACAGGAGGCATTATTACTATATGGGGGTACAGGAGGCATTATTACTATATGGGAGTACAGGAGGCATTATTACTATTTGGTGGATACAGGAGGCATTATTACTATATGGTGGATACAGGAGGCATTATAACTATACGGGGGTACAGGAGGCATTATTACTATATGGGGGTAAAGGAGGCATTATTACTATATGGTGGATACAGGAGGCATTATTACTATATGGGGGTACAGGAGGCATTAATACTATAAGGGGACACAGGAGGCATTATTACTATATGGTGGTACAGGAGGCATTATTACTATATGGGGGTACAGGAAGCATTATTACTATATGGGAGTACAGGAGGCATTAATACTATATGGTGGATACAGGAGGCATTATTATTATATGGGGCACAGCAGGAGGCATTATTACTTTATGGGAGTACAGAAGGCATTATTACTATATGGTGGATACAGGAGGCATTATTACTATATGGGAGTACAGGAGGCATTATTACTATTTGGTGGATACAGGAGGCATTATTACTATATGGGGGTACAGAAAGCATCATTACTATATGGGAGTACAGGAGGCATTATTACTATATGGTGGATACAGGAGGCATTATTACTATATGGGGGCACAGGAGGCATTATTACTATATGGTGATACAGGAGGCATTATTAATATATAGGGGTACAGGTAGCATTATTACTATTTGGGAGTACAGGAGGCATTATTACTATACGGGGCAACAGAAGGCATTATTACTATATGGTGGTACAGGAAGCATTATTACTAGATAGGGGCACAGGAGGCATTATTACTATATGGTGGTACAGGAGGCATTATTACTATACGGGGGTACAGGAGGCATTATTACTATATGGGGGTACAGAAAGCATTATTACTATATGGGAGTACAGGAGGCATTATTACTATATGGTGGATACAGGAGGCATTATTATTATATGGGGCACAGCAGGAGGCACTATTACTATATGGGAGTACAGGAGGCATTATTACTATATGGTGGATACAGGAGGCATTATTACTATATGGGGGTACAGGAGGCATTATTACTATATGGGGGTACAGGAGGCATTATTACTATATGGTGAATACAGGAGGCATTATTATTATATGGGGCACAGCAGGAGGCACTATTACTATATGGGAGTACAGAAGGCATTATTACTATATGGTGGATACAGGAGGCATTATTACTATATGGGGGTACAGGAGGCATTATTACTATATGGGGTAAAGGAGGCATTATTACTATATGGTGCACAGAAGGCATTATTACTATATGGTGAGCACGGGAAGCATTATTACTATATGGGCGTACAGGAAGCACTATTATTATATGGTGGATACAGGAGGCATTATTACTATATGGGGTACAGGAGGCATTATTACTATATGGGGGTACAGGAAGCATTATTACTATATGGGGGCACAGGAGGCATTATTACTATATGGTGGTACAGGAGGCATTATTAATATATAGGGGTACAGGTAGCATTATTACTATATGGGAGTACAGGAGGCATTATTACTATATGGTGGATACAGGAGGCATTATTATTATATGGGGCACAGCAGGAGGCACTATTACTATATGGGAGTACAGGAGGCATTATTACTATATGGTGGATACAGGAGGCATTATAACTATACGGGGGTACAGGAGGCATTATTACTATATGGGGGTAAAGGAGGCATTATTACTATATGGTGGATACAGGAGGCATTATTACTATATGGGGGTACAGGAGGCATTAATACTATAAGGGGACACAGGAGGCATTATTACTATATGGTGGTACAGGAGGCATTATTACTATATGGGGGTACAGAAAGCATCATTACTATATGGGAGTACAGGAGGCATTATTACTATATGGTGGATACAGGAGGCATTATTACTATATGGGGGCACAGGAGGCATTATTACTATATGGTGATACAGGAGGCATTATTAATATATAGGGGTACAGGTAGCATTATTACTATTTGGGAGTACAGGAGGCATTATTACTATATGGTGAATACAGGAGGCATTATTATTATATGGGGCACAGCAGGAGGCACTATTACTATATGGGAGTACAGAAGGCATTATTACTATATGGTGGATACAGGAGGCATTATTACTATATGGGGGTACAGGAGGCATTATTACTATATGGGGGTAAAGGAGGCATTATTACTATATGGTGGATACAGGAGGCATTATTACTATATGGGGGTACAGGGGGCATTAATACTATATGGAGACACAGGAGGCATTATTACTATATGGTGCTACAGGAGGCATTATTACTATATGGGGGTACAGGAAGCATTATTACTATATGGGAGTACAGGAGGCATTAATACTATATGGTGGATACAGGAGGCATTATTATTATATGGGGCACAGCAGGAGGCATTATTACTTTATGGGAGTACAGAAGGCATTATTACTATATGGTGGATACAGGAGGCATTATTACTATATGGGGGTACAGGAGGCATTATTACTATATGGGGTAAAGGAGGCATTATTACTATATGGTGCACAGAAGGCATTATTACTATATGGTGAGCACGGGAAGCATTATTACTATATGGGCGTACAGGAAGCACTATTATTATATGGTGGATACAGGAGGCATTATTACTATATGGGGTACAGGAGGCATTATTACTATATGGGGGTACAGGAAGCATTATTACTATATGGGGGCACAGGAGGCAATATTACTATATGGTGGTACAGGAGGCATTATTAATATATAGGGGTACAGGTAGCATTATTACTATATGGGAGTACAGGAGGCATTATTACTATATGGTGGATACAGGAGGCATTATTATTATATGGGGCACAGCAGGAGGCACTATTACTATATGGGAGTACAGGAGGCATTATTACTATATGGTGGATACAGGAGGCATTATAACTATACGGGGGTACAGGAGGCATTATTACTATATGGGGGTAAAGGAGGCATTATTACTATATGGTGGATACAGGAGGCATTATTACTATATGGGGGTACAGGAGGCATTAATACTATAAGGGGACACAGGAGGCATTATTACTATATGGTGGTACAGGAGGCATTATTACTATATGGGGGTACAGGAAGCATTATTACTATATGGGAGTACAGGAGGCATTAATACTATATGGTGGATACAGGAGGCATTATTATTATATGGGGCACAGCAGGAGGCATTATTACTTTATGGGAGTACAGAAGGCATTATTACTATATGGTGGATACAGGAGGCATTATTACTATATGGGAGTACAGGAGGCATTATTACTATTTGGTGGATACAGGAGGCATTATTACTATATGGGGGTACAGAAAGCATCATTACTATATGGGAGTACAGGAGGCATTATTACTATATGGTGGATACAGGAGGCATTATTACTATATGGGGGCACAGGAGGCATTATTACTATATGGTGATACAGGAGGCATTATTAATATATAGGGGTACAGGTAGCATTATTACTATTTGGGAGTACAGGAGGCATTATTACTATATGGTGAATACAGGAGGCATTATTATTATATGGGGCACAGCAGGAGGCACTATTACTATATGGGAGTACAGAAGGCATTATTACTATATGGTGGATACAGGAGGCATTATTACTATATGGGGGTACAGGAGGCATTATTACTATATGGGGGTAAAGGAGGCATTATTACTATATGGTGGATACAGGAGGCATTATTACTATATGGGGGTACAGGGGGCATTAATACTATATGGAGACACAGGAGGCATTATTACTATATGGTGCTACAGGAGGCATTATTACTATATGGGGGTACAGGAAGCATTATTACTATATGGGAGTACAGGAGGCATTATTACTATATGGTGGATACAGAAGGCATTATTATTATATGGGGCACAGCAGGAGGCATTATTACTATATGGGAGTACAGAAGGCATTATTACTATATGGTGGATACAGGAGGCATTATTACTATATGGGAGTACAGGAGGCATTATTACTATATGGGGATACAGGAGGCATTATTACTATATGGGGGTACAGAAAGCATTATTACTATATGGTGGATACAGGAGGCATTATTACTATATGGGGTACAGGAAGCATTATTACTATATGGGAGTACAGGAGGCATTATTACTATATGGTGGATACAGGAGGCATTATTATTATATGGGGCACAGCAGGAGGCATTATTACTATATAGGAGTACAGAAGGCATTATTACTATATGGTGGATACAGGAGGCATTATTACTTTATGGGAGTACAGGAGGCATTATTACTATATGGTGGATACAGGAGGCATTATTACTATATGGGGGTACAGAAAGCATTATTACTATATGGGAGTACAGGAGGCATTATTACTATATGGTGGATACAGGAGGCATTATTATTATATGGGGCAC
Organism: Dendropsophus ebraccatus; assembly: GCF_027789765.1. Lineage (NCBI taxonomy): Eukaryota > Metazoa > Chordata > Amphibia > Anura > Hylidae > Dendropsophus > Dendropsophus ebraccatus. The sequence continues at coordinate 23,837,742 of NC_091466.1, read as the reverse complement.
AGCAGGAGGCACTATTACTATATGGGAGTACAGGAGGCATTATTACTATATGGTGGATACAGGAGGCATTATTACTATATGGGGGTACAGGAGGCATTATTACTATATGGGGGTACAGGAGGCATTATTACTATATTGTGGATACAGGAGGCATTATTACTATATGGGGTACAGGAGGCATTAATACTATATGGGGACACAGGAGGCATTATTACTATATGGGGGTACAGGAGGCATTATTACTATATGGGGGTACAGGAAGCATTACTATATGGTGGATACAGGAGGCATTATTATTATATGGGGCACAGCAGGAGGCATCATTACTATATGGGAGTACAGAAGGCATTATTACTATATGGTGGATACAGGAGGCATTATTACTATATGGGGGTGCAGGAGGCATTATTACTATATGGGGGTACAGGAGGCATTATTACTATACGGGGGTACAGAAGGCATTATTACTATATGGTGGTACAGGAAGCATTATTACTAGATAGGGGCACAGGAGGCATTATTAATATATGGTGGTACAGGAGGCATTATTACTATACGGGGGTACAGGAGGCATTATTACTATATGGGGGTACAGAAAGCATTATTACTATATGGGAGTACAGGAGGCATTATTACTATATGGTGGTACAGGAAGCATTATTACTATATGGGGTACAGGAGGCATTATTACTATACGGGGGTACAGGAGGCATTATTACTATATGGGGGTACAGAAAGCATTATTACTATATGGGGGTACAGAAGGCATTATTACTATATGGTGGTACAGGAAGCATTATTACTATATGGGGTACAGGAGGCATTATTACTATATGGGGATACAGGAGGCATTATTACTATATGGTGGTACAGGAAGCATTATTACTAGATAGGGGCACAGGAGGCATTATTACTATATGGTGGTACAGGAGGTATTATTATTATTATCATTATTACTATATGGGGATACAGGGACCCAAGGTTATAAAATTACATAAATACCAAGGGGGATGTATCCTGCAGTCTTTTAGCTGTATTATCCTCTGTTTCCTATAGCAACCAATCACAGCTCAGCTTTCATTTTACCAGAACTCAGGACCCAAAGAATCTGTGAGGAATGAAAGGTGGTATCTGATTGGTTGCTAGGGGCAACTGGGCCGGTTTCACTTTACACCATGTTTTATACATCTCCACCTTAGTTTTTTTTACTCTTTCTTCCTAAGTTTAGCATTTTTGCATTTTTTGAGATAAAGAGAGAAGAGAGAGAAGAGAGAGAGAGAGAGAGAGAGAGAGAGAGAGAGAGAGAAATAACTTACTCTCTTTGGCTGGGCATCCAGTGATGAGCACACACAGCAGGGCCAGGATCTTCATTCTATACAGAGACAGGACACCAGTCTGATTGATGGCTACACATTCCTCATACTCTATATAAACCACACTCAATAGGCCACCAGGGACAGGGGCGGATTAACTTTACCATAGGCCCCAGGCTGTTCGCCACGCCTAGGCCCCCCACCCCACTGTAACTATGGCAGCACTAGCGCAGTGCTCATAGTACAGGATAGATAATGTCATAATGCCCTGGTTTGTGCAAAATTGAGGTTAAAAAGCAGCTATTGTTTACAAATCATGGCAGAAGTGCTGTAGCCAGGGACAATGCACCACTGAAAGTATACGTCTGTTTGGGTGGCCATGGGCCCCGAAAGGACCTGTTATAATCCGCTACTGACCAGGGAAATTGCAAGAAGAGCTAAATAACTGAGGGAACCCTATTTTGTTACTCAGCGCTCCACTTTCTGTAACCAAGTACAGAATGACTGATAACAGGGGGCAATAGACTGTAACTGACATCATGGCAGCTCCAACAAGTGGTTGTCACTCTACTTTCCTAAATATCTAAAAAGGGATGGGATTTATCCAACTGAGCTACCCTAACCCTGGCCCTATATACTACCTAACTCTTATGCATGCTCATATGTGAAGTCTATGACAGTATAAAAACTTTTACTTACTTGGATTCAGGTCCAGTATATCTAGTGTGTAAAAGCCGTGTAATGACCGAGTGCACTCCTACGTTACTTTATATACTTCTGAAATACCCGACCTCAATAACTCACCCCACCCCATTCCAGCTGTTTCCTCCATATTCCCATATATATCCATTTGTTAACATTTCCTGGCAAACAGACTGAGCGGACATCCACCATAATAAATCTTGTAAGGAGGATGAACATGGATGTTAATGAACTGTTCCAGAGCCCCATTTGGCCTGGAGCTGCCCTCCTTACAATGTGGAGAGACCTATTCATTCCCAGTATGGATATAATTGTAATGAGATTATATCCAGTCACTGACAGCAAACAGAGATGTTTATACTAAAATATTAATACACAGATAAAATTGCAGATATTTCATCAAGCATTTATTTGATATAATATATAGAAAATTATATCTTTAGGTGGACAAAGCTGCTGAAGTCCCTTTGGTTCCTATCAGCCTTGCTTGATTTTGTTTGGGAGAGAAGCAGACAGTCTATAGACTGTTATGTAAGAACTGTGTATGTTCTGTCTAGACCTCCCCCATGTGAGGCTGACACATGACACAAGGGTATAGTGCTGTAACAGGTAGAGGTGGATGCAATGGTACTATACTTGGAGGTAAAGAGAAACAGGAGGTAAAGTGCAGCCAGTCAAGTGTGATGCAGAATTATTATAGGTTATTATAGGTTGTAGCCTTGTTTGAAGAGATGGGTTTTCAGGTTACTTTTGAAGGACTTGATGGTGGGTGAGAGCCGGATGTGTCGGGGTAGTGAGTTCCAGAGAGCATGTACCAGCAGTTTTGTGGAGTCAGGGGTGAGAAAAGATCGGATTCTGGAAATGTTTTTGAGGTGAAGGCGGCAGGAGGTGGTCAGGGCCTGAATTTGGGGTTTAAAAGACAGGGCAGAGTCAAAGGTGACCCCGAGGCAGTGGACTTGGGGGACAGGGGACAGAGTGCAGCCATTGATAGTGATTGACAGATTAGATGGCAGGGTGGAGCGAGATGGGGGAAAGATGATAAGTTCTGTTTTGTCCATGTTGAGTTTTAGAAAGCGGGAAGAGAAGAAGGAAGATATGGCCGATAGACACTCTGGAATCCTGGATAGCAAAGAGGTGACATCCGGACCAGAGAGGTAGATCTGAGTGTCATCGGCGTAGAGGTGGTACCTAAAGCCATGGGATTCTATGATATGTCCCAGGCCAGAAGTATAGATGGAGAAGAGAAGAGGCCCAAGTACAGAGCCTTGGGGAACACCAACAGTAAGGGGACGAGGAGAGGAGGTGGTGTGAGAAGGGGAGACACTAAAAGTGCGGTTGGAGAGGTAAGAGGAGATCCAGGAGAGGGCTGAGCAAGTGACGCCAAGGGATGAGAGAATTTGTAAGAGGAGAGAATGGTCGACTGTGTCGAAGGCAGAAGATAGGTCAAGCAGAAGGAGCACAGAGAGAGTATTGGCGTGAGGTTTTGGCAGTCAGCAGGTCATTAGCCACTTTGGTGAGGGCAGTTTCTGTGGAGTGGTGGGGGCGGAAGCCAGATTGCAGGGAGTCAAAAAGCGAGTTGGATGAAAAGTGGGAGGATAGTTCATGGTAGACATGCTGTTCCAGGAGTTTTGAGGCAAAGAGGATAAGTGAGATGGAGCGGTGGCTGGATAAGGAGGTAGGGTCAAGGGATGGCTTTTTAAGGATTGGTGTTATGGTTGCAAGTTTGTAAGGAGATGGTAAGATTCCAGAAGTAAGTGATAGATTAAAGAGATATGTTAGTGCCGGGACAAGTGCTGAGGAGAGGTTGGGGACAAGGTGGGATGGGATTGGGTCAAGTGCGCAGGTGGTGAGATGTGATGTGGAGAGTAGTTTGGAGAGGTGTTCTTCTGTGATGGTGGAGATGTGAGTTAGTGGGGATGAGCACTGGAAAGGCATGAGGGGGGGCTAAGGGGACTGTAAGGTGAATCTTACCCTGATGTCATCTATTTTCTGCTTGAAGAAAGTGGCAAAGTCCTCAGCAGAGATGAGAGAAGTGGGGGGTGGCAGTAGCCTAGGGTTGTGAGATAAGGAATATATGAGGGAAAAAAAGTAGTCCTGTTTAGCAGAGGTGAGGGCAGATTTGAAGTCAATCTGTATGTCTGGAAGTGTTCCTCGGAGTGGGTCTTCTTCCAGCGCCGCTCAGCAGCTCTGGACACTCGCCTTAGTTGTTTGGTTAGGTCAGTGTGCCAGGGCTGTCTGTTGATGCGTCGTGTTCTCTTTTTTGTCAGAGGGGAGACAGAGTCAAGGGCTGAGGTAATTGTGGAATTGTAGAAAGTTGCAGCTGTGTCAGTGTCGTTCAGAGAGTGTATGGTGGAGAGTGGCAGAAGGGAGTCAGCGAGGGTGGGCAAGGTTCTGGATGGCGGGGGCAGATGAAGAGAGGAGAGAAGAGAATGTTAGGAGGTTGTGGTCAGAGATGTGGAGAGGTGTGCTGGTGAGGTCAGATATGCAGCAGAGGCGGGAAAAGATGAGGTCCAGTGTGTGGCCCTTTTTGTGAGTGGCCATGGAGGACCACTGTGTGAGGCCGAAGGAGGAGGCTAGGGATAGGAGTTTAGAGGCGGCAGATTTTGTCGTGTTGATGGGTATATTGAAGCCGCCCATGATGATGGTGGGAATATCTGTTGAGAGGAAATGCAATAACCAAGTGTTGAATTGGTCTAGGAAGGTGGTTGCTGAGCCTAGTGGTCGGTAGATGACTGCTACTTGGAGGTTAGAGGGGGAATAGATACGGATAGAGTGTACCCATAGAAAACCTCTCCTGTTCTGAACAGTTCCTGACAAGGACAGAGGTGTCAGACTTGAGATTTCTAAATAGAAGTAAATTACTAATCTATATAACTTTCTGAAACCAGTTGATTTTAAAGAAAATGTTTTTTTTCTGGAGTACCGCTATAAAACTACTGAGAGCCCTAAACAAGGTACACATAGAGAAAAGTCAAGATACCAATGTTGCAATGCTAGGGCTGCCATGTTTCCCAGGACTCATCCATACTGCTAATAAATTTGGATGGTGCAAAGATGGCTGAAGCTTTCTACACAAGCACTTTTACGGTTGCTTCCTAAATCTAACTCTAACCAGATAGCCAATAGTGTTCTGAACATCCTAGCTAAGGGCTGTGGTTATTGGCACTCAGTACTGATATCAGCCCACGTGGAAGGGCCAGCGATCAGCCAATGAATAAGAAATCACATTTTTGTGCAGACGTTTGAATTATTGCTACTTTAAATGTGTGTGAAGGGAATAGGCTGCATGACCAAACCCTGTAATGGTTCAGCAAACAAGCTCAATGATCAGCGCTCTGATGTGGCACTAGCCAGGCCATGTAAAAGGGCTCTTAGCCTATCGTATGCAGCACCTTGCAGGGAGGCAGCACCAGGAAGCAGGGGTAAGGAAACAACTTTTTTTTGGTTCAGACATGCCAGTAAATCGAGTGTCTTTTCGAGGGGGGTAATGGTGGTATTGGTTAGGTCTGATGTGGCATTGTTATCCAGTCATAGTATGGTGGTATCGGTCAGGTCTGGTATGGTGGTGTTATCCAGTCACAGTATGGCAGTATTGGTCAGGTCTGTTATGGCGGTATTATCCAGTCACAGTATGGCAGTATTGGTCAGGTCTGGTGTGGCGGTGTTATCCAGTCACAGTATGGCGGTATTGGTCAGGTCTGGTATGGCAGTGTTATCCAGTCAGAGTATGGCGGTATTGGTCAGGTCTGGTATGGCGGTGTTATCCAGTCACAGTATGGTGGTATTGGTCAGGTCTGGTGTGGCGGTGTTATCCAGTCATAGTATGGTGGTATTGGTCAGGTCTGGTGTGGCGGTGTGATCCAGTCACAGTATGGCGGTATCGGTCAGGTCTGGTATGGTGGTGTTATCCAGTCACAGTATGGCAGTATTGGTCAGGTCTGTTATGGCGGTATTATCCAGTCACAGTATGGCAGTATCGGTCAGGTCTGGTGTGGCGGTGTTATCCAGTCACAGTATGGCGGTATTGGTCAGGTCTGGTATGGCTGTGTTATCCAGTCAGAGTATGGCGGTATTGGTCAGGTCTGGTATGGCGGTGTTATCCAGTCACAGTATGGCGGTATTGGTCAGGTCTGGTATGACAGTGTTACTCAGTCACAGTATGGTGGTATTGGTCAGGTCTGGTATGGCAGTGTTATCCAGTCAGAGTATGGCGGTATTGGTCAGGTCTGGTATGGCGGTGTTATCCAGTCACAGTATGGTGGTATTGGTCAGGTCTGGTATGACAGTGTTATCCAGTCATAGTATGGTGGTATTGGTCAGGTCTGGTGTGGCGGTGTGATCCAGTCACAGTATGGCGGTATTGGTCAGGTCTGGTGTGGGGGTGGTAAATGTGACGCCTGGAGCTATTACCTACTAATCTACCAATCCTGTGGTGAGAATTCCTTCAGACAATATGCAGTCGGCTCTTATCATTGATTCAATGTGGAAATTTTTTTATGTTTTAAGCAGTTAAAAACCATGAAAAAACAGTGCCCGCTCATCTGCCTCCTTCCCTGAGCTGCCGGTGCCATCTCATCTGCCTCCCTCCTTCCCTGTGCTGACCGGTGCCCGCTCATCTGCCTCCTTCCCTGAGCTGCCCGGTGCCATCTCATCTGCCTCCCTCCCTCCCTGTGCTGACCGGTGCCCGCTCATCTGCCTCCTTCCCTGAGCTGCCCGGTGCCATCTCATCTGCCTCCCTCCCTCCCTGTGCTGACTGGTGCCCGCTCATCTGCCTCCTTCCCTGAGCTGCCTGGTGCCATCTCATCTGCCTCCCTCCCTCCCTGTGCTGACTGGTGCCCGCTCATCTGCTTCCTTCCCTGAGCTGCCAGGTGCCCATTCATCTGCCTGCCTCCCTCCCTGTGCTGCCCATTGCCCCCTCATCTGCCTCTCTCCCTCACCGTGCTGCCCAGTGCCCTCTCTTCTGCCTCCCTCCCAGTGCTATCCAGTGCCCACTCATCTCCATCCGTCCCTTTGATGCCCGGTGCCTATTCATCTGCCTCCCCCCTCCCCGTGCCGCCGGGTGCCCCCTCATCTGCCTTCCTCCCCAAGCTGCCGATGCCTGCTCATCTACTTGCCTCCCTCCCTGTGCTGCCCAGTTCCCCCTCATCTGCCTCCCTCTCCGTGCTGCCGGGTGCCCTCTCATCTGCCTCCCTCCCTGGGCTGCTCAGTGCCCCCCTCATCTGCTTTCCTCCCTCACTGTGGTGCCCAGTGCCTCATCATCTGCCTCCCTCCCTGTGCTGCCGGGTGCCCTCTCATCTGCCTCCCTCCCTGTGCTGCCGGGTGCCCTCTCATCTGCCTCTCTCCCTCCCCGTGCTGCCGGGTGCCCTCTCATCTGCCTCCCTCCCTCCCCGTGTTGCCGGGTGCCCTCTCATCTGCTTCCCTCCCCGTATTGCCGGGTGCCTTCTCATCTGCCTCCCTCCCTGTGTTACCGGGTGCCCTCTCATCTGCCTCCCTTCCTCCCTGTACTTGCTGGTGCCAGCTTATCTGCCTTCCTCCTGTCATATGCTGCCCTGTGCCATGCAGCAAGGTGGGTGCTCCCTACCTGCCTTCCTCTATCCGTCCCTGCCGCCTCTCTCCCGCTGCAGTAATTGATCAGTGTCAATTCTACATATACTGCGCCCCCTGCTGGACCCTTTAGGTACATGCACTTGAGTCGTGACGTCACATTTTATAAAGGGTTGAAGCCTGGCTGATCTACTAAATTAAGGGAAATAGCACTAAATGTACATTTCCCATAATTAGCGTACATTAGGAATTTGTCTAACTTTGCTTATGTAATATATTGAAAAATAGATTTTGTTCTTCTTTAAGGCAGAAAGAGTTTTGAGTAGGGAAACTAGAGTCAAATGAGAGCAAAAAAGTAAGTTAGTTGTCAAAGTCGACCCAGAAATCCATAGGACCAAGTCCCGCTCCTGCCAGGTATTTACAGAGATAACCTGTGTATGAGTTTCACCCTTTACCCTGATACTTCTGTAACATTCATTGAATAGCGGCCGCACAAAACAGGCTCTGGACGCACTTTCCATTGTGTGCTATGGGTAATTGGAATGCGGGCACACCGGAATGCGCCCCCATCCCAACTCAAAAGAAATTAAGTTCATCCGGCTGGTATTGCAGTATCGGCCAGGATGAACATCACTGACACCGGCCATTCTTTGTCACAGAACGGCCAGTGTCTTACGTTATGTGAACCCGGCCTTACTCTGTACCATTTGATGTCCTAGCCACCACTATGGTAAGGGTCCAGATGGCTTTTCTACCCCTCAGTCCCCTCTGCTCTGAATGATAGCTGTAGCACCCAATCTGGAGGAGATCACTATAGCTGCTGATCACAGCTGAGAGGAGGGGATGGAGACACTGTCATACAGGGACGGGAAGAAGATAAGGAATATAAATTGCCAATTTTACTGCACAGTAAACTGTGTAAAAAGTTTCAGAATTTTATTTTTTTTTTAATTTCACCCCAGAAATAATTTCGGTTTTGCAATTTATTTGATAGTAAAGTGAAAAGTGTCATTACAAAGTTAGTCCACAAAAAGTAAGCCCCCCCCCCCCCCCCCCCCCCCGCTACTTCCTATGACTAAAATAAATGAGTTTTGGACCAAATTGGCAGGGGAGTTTCTGCATTTAGAGGGCACTATTATCAGATACCTGTTTTTGTGCAGTCATATAAGAAACATTGCAGTTTTCATGTTGGCCTCTAGATGGCAGCAGCATAGGATACAAACTGGAAACTCATCAATGTTTGTGGAGCACAATGAAAGTAATGTTATTAGCATAAGGTTAAACATTGTATGAGAAGTCCAGATAAACAGTCTTTCCAAACTGGCCCTGGACACACCAATAACATCTTACAGGGTGGTGGAATAATAATAATAATATAGGTAATCGGAATGGGATGGGAGGATAGGACATCTTACTGGGTGGAAGTATTATAATATAGGTAATCGGAAGGGATGGGAGTGATAGGGACATCTTACTGGGTGGAATAATAATAATATAGGTAATCGGAATGGGATGGGAGGATAGGACATCTTACTGGGTGGAAGTATTATAATATAGGTAATCGGCAGGGATGGGAGTGATAAGGATATCTTACTGGGTGGAAGTATTATAATAATATAGGTAATCGGAAGGGATGGGGGTGATAGGGACATCTTACTGGGTGGAAGTATAATAATATAGGTAATCAGAATGGGATGGGAGTGATAGGGACATCTTACAGGCTGGAAGTATTATAATATAGGTAGTTAGAATGGGATAGGAGTGATAGGGACATCTTACTGGGTGGAAGTATAATAATATAGGTAATCGGAATGGGATGGGAGTGATAGGGACATCTTACTGGGTGGAAGTATAATATTATAGGTAATCGGAATGGGATGGGAGTGATAGGGACATCTTACTGGGTGGAAGTATTATAATAATATAGGTAATCGGAAGGGATGGGGGTGATAGGGACATCTTACTGGGTGGAAGTATTATAATATAGGTATTCGGAAGGGATGGGGGTGATAGGGACATCTTACTGGGTGGAAGTATTATAATATAGGTAATCGGAAGGGATGGGAGTGATAGGGACATCTTACTGGGTGGAAGTATTATAATAATATAGGTAATCGGAAGGGATGGGAGTGATAGGGACATCTTACTGGGTGGAAGTATAATATTATAGGTAATCGGAATGGGATGGGAGTGATAGGGACATCTTACTGGGTGGAAGTATTATAATATAGGTAATCGGAAGGGATGGGAGTGATAGGGACATCTTACTGGGTGGAAGTATTATAATAATATAGGTAATCGGAAGGGATGGGGGTGATAGGGACATCTTACTGGGTGGAAGTATTATAATATAGGTAATCGGAAGGGATGGGAGTGATAGGGACATCTTACAGGCTGGAAGTATTATAATATAGGTAGTTAGAATGGGATGGGAGTGATAGGGACATCTTACTGGGTGGAAGTATTATAATAATATAGGTAATCGGAATGGGATGGGAGTGATAGGGACATCTTACTGGGTGGCAGTATATTATTAACTTGAGGATGGTGGATGAAACAGTATAATAGGGACATGGATAAGCAGAATGGATGGAAGCTGTAGTAGTAGTATGCACCACACAGATGTTGTCAGTGCCATCCCTTTATTCTACCTTATGGTCATCAGGGTCACGTAAGCTCCAGTTGCTGAGCAGAAGAGAACCACCACATGATCCTAAATGATAAAACTCCATTGTTTGGTATGAGCAAGGCTTATGGTATGTCAGCCTGTGCACAGTCATCCCTCTATCCCTCCCCCACCATGTAAATCTGAAATCCCTTTGTATGTCAGAAACCATAAAAGCTGTAGCTAGTAAGTGCAGCCTCCCATGCCGTCACTCATCTGTGTACATGATAACAAAGAAGGAAAGACAAACTGTAAATATAAAAGGTTTATTTGTGGTAACAATCTGCAAAAAGAAGAGCACAGAAGGGCAGAAGGGATGGGGCCTACACCCTGAGGGCCCCCCAGTCTTCATGGTTCATTCACTGGACTGTAGATAAAGACGTTTTGGAGGAGACAGTTCCTTTACCTTTCCGGGAAAGAGTTAACCCTTGTGCAGGCAGGAGGTAAACCCAACAATGCATTCAACCCCATTCAATCCTCACCCTATTTAATGTGCAAATGAGGAACACCGCAGGTGGAGGGATGAAGGCAGTGAGGAGAACACTCAGGGTACCATGAGAATCTCCATGTGCCCGGGGATGGTCAAACATCTATTTGCTTAAAGTCTTTAATGGGGTTAATGCGATTAGAAAACAATGCCTGTGTTTTTTTTTTCTTTTGTTTTTTAGTGTTTGCTGTTTTTTTTAGCTTAGAAACAGCACCACCCTTACCAAAAGGCTGTGTCTTAAGGTGGCAAAACACCTCGCCGTCAGTCTATGATGTATGAGGCCCCTCTGATCAACCACCGACACCGACACCGAGCTCTATTCAAAAGAATGGGGCTGAGCTGCAGTACCAGTCATAGTCTATAGACAAGGGTGGCACTGTTAAGGTATGTTCACATTGAGTAAATGTGGTGGAATTCTGCGGCAGAGAGATCCCGCCTGTCTCAATGTCCCATAGCATCACCGCTCCAGCCGCTCTCCGCGTAAGAGATCTGCCGCAAAATTCCTTTACATTTACTCAGTGTGAACATACCTTAAATGTATAAAAAGCGGATACCTTTTTAAGAAAAAAAAAACTCTTGCAACCTATTAAAAGCCAGCCATACACCTGCAATAGCTTTTAGCCATATATTCAATTGGCTGACAGATATCTCTCTTGATATCCCCATATACATGGGGGAACATGCAAGTGGGTTGGGTAAGCCGCTGTCAGACACCTCTTAGCACTTGGAGAACAAAGGGGTCAAGCAGTTGAAATTCAACAAATCCTCCCATTTCCCACATCTTCTATAGAGACCCCCAGACAAATTAGACATTCGGTTGTCCTGGTAAAATCGTCAGATTTGGCCAACTTTTGATGAAAGTGTATGGGGACCTCAACACCACAGGATCAACCAAGCAATAATGAGCCCAGACAGAGGAGGACAAGTGATTTTCTTTACATGCCCTTCCCCCACTCTGTTAACTCTGTTACATTTGGGTTTGATGTTTTTTGTCAATACTTTAAAAAGTTTTTAAAGAAAGTTAGTCCAAAATACTTCTTCCGTATTGGTTTTAAGGCCTTTGTTTTACCATTGGTTTCTGAGAAAGTCACAATCATAGAGTCACTGGTTGTATTAGTGTATGACTGCAGGCACTGGATGCTGAAGACACACTTGTCCCTCTCCCGGGAAGAGCAGTGGAGACTGGATATAGTGCTGGACCAGGTCTATGATGCACGGGAAGGATGGACCGCTGTCACCGAGCATGTACCGACCATCCGGCAGGCCTATCACCTTCACATGTAAGATGCTGCCGCGTCCTCTGTCAGATACAAAAGATTTCCAGATTATCGCCTTAAGTAGAGCTCGATAGATCTTAGCAATAAACTTTGCCAACCTGAAGTTGTGTCGAAGAAAAGCAACATCCCTAAGTGACCAAAGGCCACCACTATAGAGGTTTTTCACTCAACTTTTCATAGATCAAATGAATTGGTGACCATGTGGGATCCTGAGGAGGACCCCTCCTATGACATATATATATATATATATATATATATATATATATATATATATATATGGAGCTCACAGTACAAAGATCCCCACCAATCACAAGAATGGGGCACCTGTTTGAATTAGGCAATGAGGCATATGTACTATGGATAGGTCATAAACGTCCATGGTGGGACATACAAGAAGGATACAAAATCAGGATATCCTGATGAGCAAACAAGATAGAGGTAACTAGGATCACCACTATTATTGGGTAGAGGGGTTTGTGGATCATCTGTGAGGCTTCCATATCCTGTGATGTGGTGATTTGTACTTTTACGAGTGATTTTAGCTGCCATCTTGGTTTGTATCATGGGACCTGTTCTTTCCCATGACTCTGTCTTCTCCTCAACACAACTATTGAATAGAACAGAACCCACTAATTCAATACTTACCGGACTGATAGGAAGAACATACTCTCAGCTTCTGTACGTACTAGAAAGCTCCCCGGTTCACTTTTATGCAAGCGTCTCTCAGCGTCGGTGCAGCTCAGAGCTCCGTGGAACCACCTGTGTATGGAACAGACTTGGGTCAGGCTTTACCTAGAATTTTTCTTCCATTCTTCTACTCTCTCACTATCTGCTAGAGGAAGACTCACGTGTGTCTTTGTAGCTCTACAAAATTTGCCTTCCGTACCCTTGAGGAATCTATAAGCTCTTTAGGAGGAGAGCCATGTTCTCTTAGATGAGCGGCCATCTCCGGGCTGGACGGTCTAAGGTTTACAGGACTTCTGGGAGTGGACTGTAGAAGCCGCGCTCTTGAATGGGGAGAACCACAAGGCCAGGCTGAGCTCTCAAACTGTACTGAAAAATGACAAAACAGTAATACATTACATTTAGCTACAAGGGTTGGTGAAATGCCATCTGACTGTGAGCCTAACTAGGCGGAAAACAACTATGGGGCCCCATATGTACGTTGTATTGTATAAGTGTAAATGTTATTACCCGGTTTTTGGTGGGATGCGGATAGATAACCGTGACGTTTGGCACACACAATGTGAATCTAGCCTAAAACACTATTAACATGAATAGCACTTTGGAGGATCAATCACCTTTCTTAAAAACAGCCATGCATACATTACAAATGATAAATATATCCTATATCTTACACTGTGAGGGTGCTTTCATACTGAGGAAAAGAGGTGGAAATTCCAAGTGGAATCCCAGCCGCAGACTCGGAATTCCGCCTGCCTCAGTGTCTCAATGTTAAATTGAGACACTCCACTCTCCACAGCTCTCCGCTGAAAGAATTGACAATTCCAAGCGGAGTCCGCGGCTTGGGTTCTGATCAGAATTTCCGCCTCTTTTCCTCTGTGTGAACGCCCCCTAATATATATACCAGTCTTGTCTCCTGCTCCCCTACCTGCAAATGCCCTGCTGATGTCATCCTTCTTCCATTCCCACGGCTGGTCATACTCGTCAGCTGGTCTTTCATCTTCAGATGGCTGGCACCTTTCATGGGGAATTGTCTTGTATTTATCATTATATGGGGAATCATAGAGCTGCAACACCTTGTCCGCCACCTTCTCTGCTCCATCGTGTTGATCTGTAGATAGGAAATATAATGTTAGGCTCCTATTAGACAAAGCGATTTTCAGTTTTCTCCGATTAACAACAAATGATTGCAAGCCAGTGATTTTGCGAATGACCTGAAATCATTATAATACACAGAACAATAGTCGATAGTTACGATTGCAATTACAATCGTTTGTATAGGAATTATATTAATAACGACCAATGTGTACATACACAGAAAGATTTGCGAACGATTAACAATAATTTTATGGTCAGCTCAAAAGCTGCAATCAGCAATTTCCACCTGCAAACACACGGAAAGATTATCGCTGAAATTTGAACGGCATAATGATTTTTTGCATGATAACCTTTCCGGTTACTAGGTCCCTTAGGGGCGCTCTACCTCCATTGTCAGCCCCTTCACCGCTCAAGGGACCTTCCAACTCTTCCTAGACATAGATTTGTTGCGGCTATTCTCAGTATCCTATAAGCTCTATCGGTCCAGGCGGTTATTATGATGTGATACAAGGTGCAGGAGAAAGGGGGCTTCTAAGTCAAAGTAAACTCAGCCCCCACACTCGGGGCTACTATGGAAATCAAATTTAGGGTATGTTCACACGTACCGGATCTGCAGCGGATTTCTCGCTGTGAATCCCTGCCCAGTCAATTCTTTGGGCAGACAAATGCGCAGCAGGATGCACATCCCGCTGCGAGTTTGTCCGCGGCCCGCCCCGTTAACCCCCCGCCGCCAGAGACTATACTTCACCTGGTCCCCGCTCCCCGCTTTGTCTGCCCATAAAGTTTACTGGGCAGGGATCCGCAGCAGGTCTCGCTGCAAATTCGTGTGAATGTACCCACACGAATCGAAGTACAGTCCTAAAACATACAAAATAAGTCACCCCTAATCTAGTCTGACCTTGAGGTGGATGGAGATTTTAATAATGATTATTAATGAAAAATAATAATAATTATGATAATGACAATAATAATAATAAATTAATAAATGACTAATAACATAAAAACCTACTTTTAGGTTTATTTTACCCCGTGTTTTCTCCACACCATAGCACTGTAGGTGATGACCTATCCCTAGGATATACCACCACTGATGGCTGAGGAGTCTGGCAGTGGCTTTCTCCCCTGTCCACAATGAGAACACAATCTAGTGTATGAGGGAGCTGGTGAGAAGCCACTGGCTGAATACTGACCACTACATGACCAGCCATACAGCTCCCAGCACTGCAGCATTTTAACCCCTTAGTTCTCTGAATTATGAGTCATCCATATATCTCAGAGCCCACTGATCAGAATTGTATTGTATAATCTAGTAATATTCCATAATATTCAATAATAGAAATAACCAACCATGGATTAAAAAGGACAATGACCTAAGCGTTTTTCTCTGTGTATTTGCTTACTTTGCTCCCTTGCAGCTGCACAGTAACACGATGAGGACAGAGCCTATGGCCCAGCTTATTACAGCCCTGCCTAGCTCCAGCTTTTATTGATGTCCCTGGTGTCTTTATTAGGTGTATCTGGTGTCCTGTTTTGATGCATTGTCTAGCATCATCACATTTCCAGATTCATAAGTGGCATCTGACTGTTCTACGGTATTAACTAGAAACATAGAAACAATAGATATCTATATATATAGATATATAATTATCGCAGGCAGATTTACATTCACCATTTAATGCATTTACCTCCCACATCTGCAGGAGGTTTATTCAAAGCATCTACTACTCTTTCAGTAAAGTAATATTTTCTTATGTTGCTCCTGATCTCTCCTCAGACTGTGTCCCCTTGTTCTTGTGTCCAGTTTTTTTTTTTTTTTTTTATTAAACACTTCCCTATTGAACGTTCTTTAGTCCTTTAACATACTTAAGGGTTGCGATCATGTCGACCCCCCCGTTCTCTTCTTTCCTCCAGACTATACAGATTGAAATCCTTAAGTCTTTCCTAATATGGTTTATGCCTCACACCCTCCACTACTTTTGTAGCCCGTCTTTGGACCCGTACTATTCTACCAGTATCTTTTGTAGGTGAGGTCTCCAGAACTGGACACAGTATTCCAGATGTGGCCTCACCAGAGCTCTATACAGCGGGATCACAATCTCTCTCTTCCTACTGGTTATACCTCTGGCTATACACCCCAGCATACGATTTGCTTTCCTCACCGCCTGGTTGCATTGGGGACTCATTTTAAGGCTGTCAGAAATCATTACCCCCCCCCCCCCAATCCTCTTCTGAAGTCTTTTCCAACACAGTACTGCCGATGTGATACTCGGATAGAGGATTCCTCCTCCCCAAGTGCCTTATTGTACATTTAGAAACAGAAAAGTTTTCATTGTTTGGACCACTTATCTAGCAAAGCTAAATCATTTTCCATATTACTGACACCTCCAGGAATATCAACCCTATTGCACACTTTTGTGTCGTCAGCAAACAGACAAACTTTACCTACCAACCCTTCTCCTATGTCATTTACAAACATATTAAAAAGAACAGGACCCAGAACAGACCCTTTTGGCACACCACTTAACGTAACCACGTAACCAGTCTCTGCTCGGAATATACACCATTAACAACAACCCTCATACATCTATCCTTCAGCCAACCACAAATCCACTGAACTATCCGGCGATTAAGTCCAAATCCAACTAAATTCTGTATCAGCTCTTTATGAGGAACTGTATTAAATGCTTTGCTGAAGTCCATGGGAGATGCTAATAAGGCAATGGGTAGGGAGTAAAGCAAAATAAGGAGTAGTAGCAGGCCCTGGACACGGGAACCCTAGGCCCCGCCTCCAAGACAAACCATGACACACCCCGCCTCCATGGACCTTCCATGATCTTACACTCCTATTATCCAGCCATGATTAAGCCCTTGCCGCAAAATGACGTTTGGGGAACGTCATGTAAAACAAGTAGTTCCCGCAACATGACGTTCCCCAAACGTCATGCTTTCCCTGCCTCCCCCTGCTGTCCCTGACGGTGATCGGGCAGCGGGAGGAGGCTATGTCACATAGCATCCCCCCGCTGCCTCTGCCCGGAGGGAAGCCGCGCTCCCCGCGGGCAGTTAACCCCATAAACGCCACGGTCAATGCGACCGCAGCTTCTATGGGGGAGATTTGTGTCCTCCCGCCGATCGGGCGGCGGGAGGAGGCTGCAGAATGTTGCCTCCTCCCGCCGCCACAACTAATGTCCCCCCCGCCCCCCCCCCCCTCATCCCCCGATACTGGCGGATCGCCGCTATTACCGTTATAGCGGCGCTCCGCCGGTACCGGGCATTACCGGCGCCGCCGACAGCTTTCATCTCCCCCCCCCGTGGGGGGAGATGAAAATGTATCCCCCAGACCCCGTGGGGGGAGATGAAAATGTATCCCCCAGACCCCAGATCAGCCCCCCTAGTTGCCGATCACTAACCCTCTCCCCTCCCCGGGCGGCCATCACATCCAAGATGGCCGCCCCCATCCCTGTGAACAAACGATGTTTGTTCGCAGGGATGGAAATGAATAAATGATCAAAGCCCCATGCTCTCCGCCACCGGAGGTAGCGGAGAGCATGGGGCAGTGATCGGGGACCCCCCCGTGTGGTCCCGGAGCAGGCGATCGGCGGTATATACTATATACCGCTGATCGCCTGTTCCCAGTGCAAAGATGCACTTTTTATCCCCTGTCACCATAAATCATTGGTGACAGGGGATAAAAAGTGATAGTGTCGCCCCCCAAGTCGCCCCCCACCCCCCTTTGTCACCCCCGTCCCCCAGTCACCCCCCTTCCCCATATACGTTACCTGATCCTGGAGCTCCTTCCTCCTCGACGTCCTGGCTGGTTATGAAGTGCGCATGCGCTTCACAACCAGCCAGCTCTGAAAATTTAAAGTGACAGAGACCAATTTGGTCTCTGTCACTGAACTATGATTACTGTGATAGAAAATATCACAGTAATCATAGTAATACAGTGAAAATAAATGTATAAAGTACAAAAAGTGAAAAACATACAAAAAAATAAAACACACACTTTTCATTATAGTAATAATTGCAGTTTACTCCCAAATTACCCCTAACCCCCCCAGATTACCCGTAACCACCGCAGGTTGCCCATATCCGCCCCAGGTTGCCCGTAATCACGCTAGATTGCACGTAATCACCACACGTTGCCCGTAACCACCGCACGTTGCCCGTAACCACCGCACGTTGCCCCTAACCACCGCACGTTGCCCGTAACCACCGCACGTTGCCCCTAACCACCGCACGTTGCCCCTAACCACCGCACGTTGCCCCTAACCACCGCACGTTGCCCCTAACCACCGCACGTTGCCCGTAACCACCGCACGTTGCCCGTAACCACCGCACGTTGACCCTAACCACCGCACGTTGACCCTAACCACCGCACGTTGACCCTAACCACCGCACGTTGCCTCTAACCACCGCACGTTGCCTGTAACACCGCACGTTGCCTCTAACCACCGCACGTTGCCTCTAACACCGCACGTTGCCTCTAACCACCGCACGTTGCCTCTAACACCGCACGTTGCCTCTAACACCGCACGTTGCCTCTAACCACCGCACGTTGCCTCTAACCACCACACGTTGCCCATAACCACCACACATTGCCTGTAACCACCACATGTTGACCGTAACCACCCCGAATTGCCAGTGACCCCCTCCAGATGGTGCGTAATCAGCCCCGATTGCCCGTAACCCCCCAGATTGCACGTGACCACCGCACGTTGCCTCTGACCACCGCACGTTGCCTATAACCACCGCACGTTGCCTATAACCACTGCACGTTGCCTCTGACCACCGCACGTTGCCTCTAACCACCCCAAATTGCCAGTGACCCTCTCCAGATTGCCCGTAACCACGCCAGATTGCCTGTAACGACCCCAAATTACAGGTACCCATCCCAGATTACCTATAAGCACTTCAGTTTATCCACGTTGCCCATAACCCCCCCTCAGGTTGCCCGTGACCACCCCAGGTTGCCCATGACCACACCAGGTTGCCCATAACCACACCAGGTTTCCGATTTTTCCGAAGAAGTTTCTAATTGGCGCTCCTTCCCTTCTGAGCCCGGCTGGGTGCCCATACAGTGGTTTATGCCCACATATGGGGTACCGTTCTACTCAGGAGAACCTGCGTTACAGATTTGGGCATGCAGCTTCTCCCCTGTTCCTAGTGAAATTGAGAAATTTCAAACTAAACGAACATATTATTGGAAAAATTCTAGGTTTTCAATTTTACTGTCTTATTTTGAATACTTTCCTCTAATACCTGTGGGGTCAAAATGGTCACCACACCCCAAGATGAATTCTTTGAGGGGTGCACTTTCCAAAATGGGGTGACTTTTGGGGGGGTTCTCTTCTGCGGACACTACAGGGGCACTACAAACGCACCTGGCGCTCAGAAACTACTTCAGCAAAATCTGAACTGAAAATGCTAATTGGCGCTCCCTTCCTTCTGAGCCCTCCTGTGTGGCCATACAGTGGTTTATGCCCACATATGGGGTACCGTTGTACTCAGGAGAACCTGCGTTACAAATTTTGGGGTGCGGATTCTCTCATGTTCCTTGTGAAATTGAGAAATTTAAAACTAAACGAACATATTATTGGAAAAATTAAAGTTTTTCATTTTTACTGTCTAATTTTAAATACTTTCCTCTAATACCTGTGGGGTCAAAATGGTCACCACACCCCAAGATGAATTCTTTGAGGGGTGTACTTTCCAAAATGGGGTGACGTTTGGGGGGTTTCTCTTCTGCGGACACTACAGGGGCGCTGCAAACGCACCTGGCGCTCAGAAACTTCTTTAGCAAAATCTGCATTGAAAAAGCTAATTGGCGCTCCTTTTCTTCTGAGCCCGGCTGTGTGCCCATACAGTGGTTTATGCCCACATATGGGGTACCGTTGTATTCTGGACGACCTGCGTTACAAATTTTGGGGTACTTTTTTTCTCTTGTTCCTCAAGAAATTGAGAAATTTCAAACTAAACAAACCTATTATTGGAAAAATTAGTGTTTTTCATTTTTACTGTCTAATTTTGAATACTTTCCTCTAATGCATGTGGAGTCAAAATGCTCATCTTACCCAAAGATGAATTCTTTGAGGGGTGTACTTTCGAAAATGGGGTGACTTTTGGGGGGATTCTATTCTGCGGACACTACAGGGGCTCTGCAAACGCACCTGGCGCTCAGAAACTTCTTCAGCAAAATCTGCATTAAAAAAGCTAATTGGCACTCCTTCCCTTCTGAGCCCGGCTGTGTGCCCATACAGTGGTTTACGCCCACATCTGGGGTATCGTTGTATTCAGGAGAACCTGCGTTACAAATTTTGGCATGCTTTTTTCTCATGTTCCTTTTGAAAATGAGAAACTTTAATCTAAACTTATATATTATTTGAAAATTAAAATTTTCGATTTTTTTCCGGCCTAATTGTGAATGCTTTCCTCCAGCCCCTGTAGGGTTAAAATGCTCATTATACCCCTAGATTAATTCTTTAAGGTGTCTAGTTTCCAAAATGGGGTCACTTATGGGGGTTTCCAGTATACAAGCCTTCTCAATCCATTTAAAAAAAGAACTGGTCCCTAAAAAAAATCAGTTTTGGAAATTTTCACAAAATGTGATAATTTGCTAATAAATTTCTAAGCCCCGTAACAACCTAAAAAAGTTAAATATGTTTCCCAAATTATGCCAGAATAAATAGGACATATTGGTAATGTGATTTAGTAACTAATTTATGTGCTATGACTTCCTTTTTTAGAAGCAGAGAATTTCAGAAGTTCATAACATGCAAAATTTTAAAATTTTTCATGATATTTTGATGTTTTTCACAAAAAATACACAAAGTAGTGACCAAATTTTGCTACTAATATAAAGTGTCATATGTGACGAAAAAACAATCTCAGAATCACTAGCATATGTTAAAGCATCACTGAGCTATAAGCGCAGAAAGTGAGACAGGTCAGATTTTGAAAAATGAGCCTGGTCATTAAGGCCAAAACAGGCTTTAGAGGCCCCTTTTTTAGTAACTTCCATTAGGGGAACAACCCTAAAGCCCAAAACCAGATAAGAGCAGCATGGTGGCTCAATGGTTGGCACTGCCGCCTTGGGTCACTGGGGTCCAGGGTTCAAACATCTATCTGCATGGACATCTGTATGTTTAACTGTGTGCTGTTTTCTTCCCACAAAAATGTATAGACTGTGAGTCTAGCAGAGATTGGTGTTAATTATGACAATCCCTATACACAGCTGAGGGACCATAGGAGTGACTCTAGGTCCGAATGTCTTACCATACCACCCATTTCGGGAGAATATGTGACTGCAGACATGAAGTGAATGAAGTTACAGTCTACAGCATAGTCAGCTGTTTTTAGATATTTCTAGTCCACTGTGCAAATAGGGAGCTCAAGACCCCTAAAGGTATGTAATGGATTTACCTGGCATTGGCCTTTGGCTCTCGTATGGCTCCATATAACTGGTGTCTTCTATGTCTTCATGGTCAAATTGATTGCTTTTCATATCAAATGGGTTAGAATAATCAGTAACCCCTGTGACCTATTTCAGGAATAACATAAAATTATTAAAGTATCAAAACTATGTTAACAATAAGCATACAGAACTTTGTAAAGGACTCTTGCAACGTCTATGGAGGGATGGAGTACACTGCTGTAACTTACAAGAGGAGCAGTAATCTGACTCCATGGGGTAGGCTCTTCAGACTGAAATGGTCACTTTAGTCCCTAAGATATAATATGTATAAGCTCAATGTGTGAGTGGACACTGACCTTTCCTCCTATACTCTCTTCCGATCCTACACGTAGTCTCCTCTTACATTCTGATGGTTCCACCTTGATAAGACGGTGTCTCGGGGACACTATGGTGAGCTGCAGCTCCTCCAGTCTAGGCTGGGATCCTTTATCATTGCTCTTGTCCTCATAGGGGTCCTCAAAGTCTAGGTTCTTCTGAGCTCTGTAGGCACGGAGGATTTCACTCTCTGTATAGTCTGGCTTGGGAGGCTGGGGTGGAGACCTCTTACTCCCAAAATGGAGGTAATCCTTTAACCACCTTGCCATTAGAGCCCTGTATTTACACAAATTTACACAAATAAATGACATGTTATTCTGCAACTTTTCCCACAATATATCAATTTTCTCAGCTCCTCCCACTGTATAACATGGTTTTTTTTTGTTTGTTTGTTTTTTTTTAGGTTAGACTACATTTCCGATGTTCCCTTCAGGTCCCTTTACTCTTTATAGTGGCTTTCTAGATTTGTCTCATGGTCAGGGGTTGTTCTCCTGAGACATCTCCTATAGAGGAGTAATCCCAAGAATGTAACTTATCACCTGGGTCCCTTGTCCCCTTGTCGAGTGTTGTAACATATGCATGCTGCCACTATAGGAATGGAGAACATAGTCTTGCACTGTCCTGTGCTATTTTGGCCGTCCCAAGGTAAGTTAATGGAGCAGCAGTGGGTAACTACTGTGTAGGGGCAACTACTTTATTGGGCAGTATTAGGGGTACTATTAAGGGAGCTAGACCCACAGAATGGGCCTATTACCATTTTGGCCACTATGAATGGGGCGATTAAGACATGACATGGGTGGCAAGTTCTGTGGACAGCCCGGGACACATGGTGCAGTTAATCTGCCACTGGCGTCTACGTCCCTGTTGTACTTACTGCCCATGTCATTGGATGCTTCCTGCCATAAAGGAGCCAATATACTAGGCCGCAACTCAGCCATCCCTATAGGACACCTGTATGTGAATCAGGGGCAGTACATGCGGCAGTGACGTTACACACACGCTTCAATAAATATCAAGGTTGGCTGTTACTAACATAAAAGTAGAGAAAATTGTAAATAGAATTTTTTTGTATAAGCGGCAGCATATTCAGCTGTGTCTCCAGTGTTATAGGCTACAAACCAATCTTGTGCGCACACAGGAGCACTATGGGTCTGTTAGTCATCCGTAACCCTGGGGTCACTTACATCTACATTATTATAGATCTTGTAGGCTTTATAGGCATCTTATAAAAAGTGTGTCTGAGGGTACAAACACACACACCGTATACGCAGCAGATACACACCAGATCTGCAGCAGATCTGCAGCAGATTTGATGGTGCAGATTTGATGCTGTGTTCAGTTATTTGTTGCGTATTTGCTGCGTATCGAAGCAGTAAATACGCTGCGTATGCGGTGTGTGTGTTTATACCCTGAAATAAGAAGATTAGACTGTGATTCTTTTGTACATCCCTACACAATATGTGTGCCATATATAATAAGGGTATGAGCTGCCCAGTCAGCATATGTGTTTGCTGCTTTTAAGCCCTCCATGTCATGTTCCCTTTTGTTCCGAGAGAATCAATAATTCCTATTTATAACAATGACTAGTTAATGTCTCTATGTGGCAGAATAACCAAACCACAATAGCCAAGGGACAGATGTAACGTGCCAGCGTGAGCAGCTTGTGTCCCGATGGCCGTCACTAATGCGTTTTTAGTTTTTGTAGAGGAGGCTGATTTAAATGCAAAAAATTTCATTATCTGAAGACGTGATGCCGGTGACCCCATCGTGACCTCAGAGTAAGCAGCAGCCGCTTCCATCTATCATGAATAGACTGACTACAAATACTGAATGCTTCACTAATGATCAATCCCAAAACGGTCAAGATTAACCTCAAAAGTGAGGACTTCACCTTCAAAGTCTCTTTTTAACAGGATCCCCCTCCCCTGCTCTTCCCATAGTTGGACATCACTAAGGGGATGTTCACATTGCCATTTTGCTTACTTGCTGAGCATATATGTTTAGGCTTTTGTGCTGTTTATATTGGAGATAGATATAAAACAGATAGCTACATACGCGCACATCAAAAATGCCGATGTAAGCATAAAGTTGGATACGTTTGTCTATGCTTTTCATTATGTATGTGCTAAGCATGTAGTAAAATCTTAATGTGAACACAGCCCCTAAATCCCTTCTTGGGGATGAGCACATTTAACCATTTATAGAACAATGGGGGGATTTGACATGCCTTAAGGGATAGTGCGCTGGACATAATGCGCCAATCTTAAGCCTCTTAATAAATGTGGGATCAGTGACATCAGTGTCTGTCCACGCACCGCACGCTTTGAAGTCTACACTAGCTACAAGCTGGTAATGATTTCTGCTGTAATCTGCGTCGGTTCCCAACCCCCTCCCCCTAAGGTTGCCAAAGATTTAAAAAAAAAAAAAAAAAGTGTTGTGTAAAATCACCAAAAACAGGCACAAATAAGTTTTAAAAAATTTTCACAAGAGATCCCAATAGTAGTAAATTCATAATAGATCCCAATAGTAGTAAATTCATAAAAAATCCCAATAGTAGATTTTTTTTTTTGTGCTTTTGCATACGAAGGGGGAAATGTATTCAGCAGAAGGAAGAGGAGCACAGGCCTGGTAATAATATATGGCTATCCATGCATCACCCACAGAAATCCATACCAGCTATGAGCTTGCGTATTTTCTGCTATTTTGTGTGTAAATTTATTATAGTATTAGTATTATTTGTTATGGCCCAAGAGAGGCCACACCCACTCTCCACTTAGCCCCGCCTTCTCTCCGAAGGGCATCAAGTGCAACATAAAAATGCTGAAAATTTGTGAGCCAAAAATTTTATTTTTTTTTATAAAAAATATTAGCATAGATATAGCAGGCAAACTCAGACCTGGGCCTGAAGGCTCCACTGCCACATAACAAGAGTAGTAGACACCAATACACATGGTAGGATAGGATCAGATCTAACATTGGGGGTTTCATCTTATATCAATTCTTTAAAGAGTCGCCTACACGCAGACAAACCTATGAAGCTGGAGGGTTTACACATTATTAGACTTTCTGGATTATCAGATGCTGGATTAAAGGAATTTCATTGTAGTAGGAGTTATGCATTTTGAATGGCAGTGTATACACCCCATAATATTAGGGCTTCATATGGTCTGTATCACAATTTATGAAGAACAGGTCTTCAGCTTGCTACAGAATGTGAACGTTTATTGAGGGGGGCACAATGGGGAACACGTTCATGACGGGAGAAGTTAATGACCATCTCCGGTGTTTACATGGGACCAGCTCATGAATGAGACATGTTTACATGGATGGAGAATGTCCACAGAGGTGCAGTGCGTATCCTTCATCTATGGACAGCCTCCATGTAAACCAAAACTGGAGGGTCTATGCAGTTCTCAATCACACTCCATCACAGCAGAGGCTGTAACCACCAGGTCCCAAACTCTGCACTCACTTCAATAAAGTTTATTCATACAGAAAAAAAAATCATAAAAATAAAAAACGTAAATGTCAAAAAGTATACAAATAAAATAAATGCTGAGTATAAAAAATTATTAAATATGTAAAAAAAATTATATACAAAATAAATAAATATGAACTAATAAAAATAAATAAATAAAAATTCAGACATATTAAACAGCAAGAGTAATTTATAAAAGAAAAAATAAAAATTCAGACACAGATTAAACAGCAAAAAAAATTGTTAAAAAAAAACTAAATAAAAATTCAGATACAATTCAGAATCAGCAAAAAAAAAAAAAAAAAAAATTATTAAGCCCAATAAAATGGTTAAATAAATAAATAAATAAAGAAAGAAATAAAAGGCCTTACCCTGCCACTTTATGACAACCAAAACTTTTCTGCTTCTTTACAAGAAGATGATGACTGGCATGCTCCAGTCTGTGTAATAGCCCAATGATCTGTATACAGAAAATAGTTACATTATTATTATTATTATTATTATTATATTATCATTATATACTTTTTTGCTTATTTTATACTATATAAAAAAATAATAAAAAGATGAGAAATACAACATACTTTCTTTAGTTAAGTTTCGGTAATGGGCTACAGAATGTAGAACTACAAGCCCCAGCAGTGAAATATTAGCAAAGCATGCTGGAACTGTTAGTACCAGAGCAGCTAGATGCAGACCAGCAGCCACAGGTTGGCCAGCAGCTCTGCTCCATCCAGTATCAAGTTGCTGGGAGTAGACCGGTATTGTCCACATCACACAAAGGATACAGGGAGTGGGAGAGACGGAGAGGGAGCGAAATGCAAATAGAACTGGAGCAAGTCCTATAAGTTAGATCAGAGCCCAGCCCGCCGCCATGTGCAAACCCAACAACCCAAGGCAACTTCACCTGGCAATGAGTGGTCCCTCTCTGCCCACATAAAGTAGCTTCTTGTTGTGGTTGCTGGAGGATGGAGGAGGTGGCAGATGAGGAGGGGAGGAGGGGCTGTCCTGGCTCCTTGTGAAACTACTCCAGGGGGAGACAAGAAAGTCTGGATCTGATTGCAGGAATACAAAGCATTGCACAAGGGGGGGAGGTATTGGAGGTGGGGGAGAAGGAAAGTGGAGGGAGGTGAGAGATGGGGGGAAGCCATACGGCCCTCCATTGTGCCAAGACGTGACTGAAACTCTTGGAGCTTGATGCAAAAGTCATTAGTATATAAGGGAGTGTAGCCCTTTAATTATGGGTCTCATTATGGTTTATGGGGATGGCCGTAGACATAGAGACTTATAGGTGATGTCACCGACGGTGAACAAAAAGTGTGTGGAAAGATTCATCCATACGAATATTCATATCTATCTATATATATATATATATATATATATATATATATATATATATACATACATATGTGTGTGTAGTTGGCATATATATATATATATATATATATATACATATATATATATATATATATATATCTCAATCTGGAAATTTATTTTATATATATATATATATATATATATATATATATATCGGTCCCACTCTAACAATTAGCAGAGCTGGGAGTGTGTGATAGCTTTTCCTATTATAAATTGTACAGATGAGTGCACACAATGATTTGCGGATCTAATGCTCCAGTGAATTGGCGTGCCTGTCACACAGGATCAGTGGTAAGGCACCTCTGCCAGAAGACCTCGGCATTGAGAAACAAGGTCACCTATACGTTACCTGTGCAGGAGCAGAGTGGTGGCACTCGGGATCCCACCTTATAAACTCTCCTGATGCTGTTACGGATGAGAACATTTGGGGGGTAGGATCCGCTCCCCCCAAAATAGTCATTTTTCAGTTGGATACTGATCATACAACATGACCCCTAAACTCTTATTTGAGAACTGTGTAGCGGACCTGTAGGAACCAGAGCCGAGACACTTGATTAAGGGTTTAAAGGGGTACTCCGGTGAAAATCATTTTCTTTCAGATCAACTGGTTTCAGAAAGTTTTATAGATTTGTAATTTACTTCTATTTAAAAATCTCCAGTCTTCCATTACTTATCAGCTGCTGTATGTCTGGCAGGAAGTGATGTATTCTTTTCAGTCTGACACAGTGCTCTCTGCCACCACCTCTGTCCATGTCAGGAACTTTCCAGAACAGTAGCATATCCCCATAGAAAACCTCTCCTGCTCTGGACAGTTCCTGACATGGACAGAGGTGGCAGCAGAGAGCACTATCTCAGATTGGAAAGAATACGCCACTTCCTGCAGGACATAAAGCAGCTGATAAGTACTGGAAGGCTTGAGATTTTTAAATAGAAGTAAATTACAAATCTATAGAGCTATCTGAAAGCAGCTGATTTAAAAGAAAAAAAATGTGCGGAGTACCCCTTTAAACCCAAAACGTGTCGGTTGTCCTGTAGTGAATGGGATATGGCGTTCTACAAGTTATGTTTTACTGCAGACATCTAGCTACTGGACACTTCTTCTTTCGGCCAAACCAGGAAATCTAATATTTTGACGGACATATTCCTTCTTCTATATGGTTATTATTTTGTACGATTGCAATCTGATTTCTTCTTCTTCATACGGGCTTGTTCATCTCCATCCGGCATGTCATAGCCCAGGACATTGATCATTTATGACTCATACATGGCCCCATTACACAATTACACTTACCATACAAATGGCCAATGAATTATGCCAACAATTTCTGTGCCTGGCTGAGAGAAGACAATTAGATTGTGAGCCTCGCTGGGGACATGGACTGATGGCAGGGAATACACTGCTGCTACATACTGTATGTAAAGGGATCTTTCCCTTCTTAGGCAATACTATAGGAATGGTGACCGGCAGAGTTACTTTTATCATGTTAGTGTTATTAATGGGGTGGTCTCATTGTGACAAGCCGTTGTAGACTGAATCCTGCCTGTTAATCAGATGACCATGACCAGGGGTGTAGTTAGGATTCAAGGGGGCCCATTATTGAGAAACTGTACTCACATGACCCAGCGCAGTCCCGTGGCATTCCGTTCTTCATGATCCCCAGTGCACTGGGAAGCTGGGAGAACGAATGCAGAGGGACTGCGGACAGTCATGTATGTGCATCAGGGGGGAGGGGGCCCTCTTGTGGCTGGAGGTTCAGCACTGCCTCCGGCCACAAAAGAGTGGCGGATGTGGGTTCTGTGATCCGTAGCTACCATGGAGGTGGACCATGCTTCACCGGGCCAGGCCCAGGCCCTGGCCCCTCTCCTGCACGGGCCCCGTAGCAGTAGGGTGGTCTGCCTCTGTGGTAGCTATGCCACTGACCATGACAGCTCCTTCTTCTAAGACTTACTATGATCTCCTTGATAGGTTGGTGAAGCTGTGCATTTCCCCTGCAGTGGAAATGTAAAGATATATTACATCTAACCATGATTTAAAGGAAAACTCTGGCAATAATGATGAGCTGGTACCAGAAAGTTATACAGATTTTGAGTTACCTCTATTAAAAAATCTTAATTTTTCCAGTATTTATCAGCTGCTATATGTCCTGCAGGAAGTAGTGTATTCTTTCCAGTCTGACACAGTGCTCTCTGCTGCCACCTCTTTGCATGACAGGAACTATACAGAGCAAGAGAGGTTTTATATGGGGACTTGCTGCTGCTCTGGACAGTTCCTGACATGGAAAGAGATGGCAGCAGAGAGCACTGTGTCAGACTGGAAAAACATCACTTCCTGCAGGGTATACAGAAGCTGATAAGTACTGGAAGAACAGGATTTTAAGGGTGAAGCGAGCCCTGATCTGACAGGTCGGCGCTCGCTTCCCCCTGATTATCGTGCAGTGTAATACGGCCTTTACTCACTGCTGGAATTTGTGGTTCCAATTGCACATCAGCAAATACGGATAGTAGAGGACCTGTTAAATCCTGTGGGCCATGGTCAGTAAACTTCACATGTGCATGGTTTGTGATCCATTGCTTGAGTGTCATCCATTGGCAGGCAACAATCATGAAGTTTTATCAAACTGGCGTAAGGGCCAGTTCACAAGGAGTAAAAGAGGCAGAATTCCGCAATGGAACTCTCCAACGCGGAATCCCGGCAGCCTCCGTGTTATACAAGCAGTATGACACGTTAATTCTTCGAGCAGAGAGGCGCGTGAGCCCTCCCATAGACTGCCTGTATGACACGGAGTCTGTCGGGATTACGCAGCGGAGAGTTCGGTGGCAGAATTCCGCCTCTTTTACTGCATGTGAACTGGCCATAAAGTAGAATTGTCCCAGTTGCCCTTAGCAACCAATCAGATTCCAACTTCCATTTTCCAAGGAATCTGTGAAGAGTGAAAAGTGCAATCTGATTGGTTGCTAGGGGCAACTGATCCAGCTCTACTTAAAAACCCTTTGATAAATCTCCCCTATATGACACACAGATGTTTGTTAGGGCCCTATTCCACGGGACGATCATCATTCGGATAATCATGAAATCGTTTGGAACGAAGCGATAACCGTTCCGTTGAATAGCAGGTTACGATTAAACAATGACTGAGAAATCGTTGATCGCTTAATAAGATCTGGACCTATTTTTATCGTTGCTCGTTCGAAAATTTTTTGCATGGAATAAGATGTCGTTCGCAGTAGCGACGAACGCAATAGCGACAACAAGATGACCACAAGAATGATCATAAGTAACAATCATCGTTCCGTGTAAATGGGTGAACGATTTCAGGTCGTTCGCAATAGTGGTCGTTTGAGATCGCTTATCGATAATCGTCCCGTGGAATAGGGCCCTAAGGGTGCCATTACACAGATTTTTGAAGCCAAAGCCAGGAACAGACTATAAACAGAGAACAGGTCATAAAGGAAAGACTGTCAGCTAAATCTCTCAGTGTAAAGGCCCTATTCCACGGAACGATTATCGGTCGCATTCGTCCGATAATCGTCCCGTGGAATAGAAGGCAACGATCAGCCGACATTGTTCGTGTCGGCTGATCAATGCGTTGTTTGTCTTTTAAGCATGTTAAAAAACAAACGACTGTGATAGTAGCGATGTGCTGCCTGCGCTCCATGGAACAGGAGCAGCAGACCGCCGCTATCTTCTATGAGCTGCCCGGACGATCTAGTGATCACCCGAGCAGCCCCCCGCAGCTCCCTGCTGCCACTCCCACACCCACCTGCGAGGAATAGCGGCGGCAGCGAGCAGGGAACGAGGAGCAAACAAGCTCTTATAGTGCTCGTTTGCTCCTCATAGTTGCCCCTTGGAATAGGGGCTTAACAGGCGTAATTCTGCTGCGAAATTCTCCGCCGCAGAATCCCGCCGCCATAATGACAGTCTATGGGAGGCTCGCACGTCTCCTCTCTCGGCGTCTCTCCGCGCTGAGGAATTGGCATGCCCTTTCTTAAGGGCGGAGAGAGGAGCCTAAAGGCACCCTAATGCTGCGTTTACACGGAACGATTATCGCTCGAATTTTCACAATAACGGTCGCATTTGAGCGACGATCGTTCCGTGTAAACACAACAAACGATCAAGCGATAAGCGAAAAATCGTTCATTTTGATCTTTCAACATGTTCTCAAATCGTCGTTAGTCATTCCCTAAAAATTCGCTAAAAGATCGCTTCGTGTAAACAGTCTTTCAAAGATTAACCCTTTGTAAAAGATGGGCTTAAAAACGATTGCAATACCGATTTTTCTTACAAATCTTCTAACGATTTTTCTCCATCTAAACGCTGATTGTTATAAAAACCAAATCGTTGCTTCAAAATCGTTAATCATTCGATTGGGCAAATTATCGTTCCGTGTAAACCCAGCATTAGAGGTCTGATAGATGATCACTGGGAATATCAGTAATATTCAGCTAATTTCAGAGGGTCTAATCTAATAAAATCTGACTGTCCAATGCAGACAACCCCTTAAAGCACAGTGGAGTCCTGTAAAGAAAATGCACTGAAACACTGTAAACTTCAGAGTTTATGGTAACATCAAAAGCCACCAGACACTAAAAGGTTAATCCACATTTAACAATGTTTCGGCCTTGAGAGAAAGCAATGGCAAGCCTGAGACCCTGGGGCCTGAGGATCTCCATAACAGCAGGGGCCCATGGGGAGGATAATGTCCCGGAGAGCTGTGTTTATAGAGACTCGCTCGGCATACCTTCTCACATGAATCATTTCTTAGGAGCTTTATTCTTCCTCCATTATGTCATATTGTAAAAACCTGGATGGGGTTAATTTAAAGGAAGACCACACTTGCCCAAATAACTCATGATTCAACGTCCCTCAAATGTAATTGTTTCCTCAATTGCGGAACAAATGAATCAAAGGTGGCTTGTTCCTGAAGGATGAGGATGAAGATTGGAACAAGCTGCAACTACATTGTCTGGCAAAATCCTTGAGCCTTTCTAGCATGTGCTTTAAAGTGGTTACTATTAGCTCCAGCAAGGCTTAAAGGAGCTGAATAAGACTAAACAAACATGGCTGTCTTTTATTTCCCAGAAATAGCGCCACCCTTGTTTAGTGGCGATATCTAGTACTGAAGCAGAATCCCATAGACAACAGTGGTGCTCTGTCTGGAAGAAGGGGGCTATGTCTTTTTAATTTCATTCTATCCCTTTAAGCCTTACCAATGTTAATAGTTTGCACTGATGTGATTGCATAGTTAGGCTATGTTCCCACACAGTATTTTTGATTATTATTTCGATAAGTATTTTGCAACCAGGAGTGGATTGAAGACACAGAAAGGCTGTGTTCACACTGTTCAAATTGAGAGGATGGCCCCCATTTAATGGCAAGTAACTGCCGTTATTTTAAAACAATGTCCGTTGTTTTGAAATAATGGACGTTATTTGCCCTTAAATGGCGGCCATCCTCTCAATTTCAACAGTGTGAACATAGTTTTGGTTGCAAAATACTGAGCAAGATACTATGTGTGAACATAGCCCCATATTGTTTCCATGATGAACCAATAGCAGTACCACACATATATGGCTTAGGGTCCATTTACGCAGAAAGATTATCTGACAGATTAAAGATTTAAAGATTTAAAGCCAAAGCCAGCAATGGATTTGAAAAAAGGAGAAATCTCCCGCTTTCCTTTATGACCTGATCTCTGTTTATAGTCTTTCTGGCTTTGGCTTCAAGTCTTTGGCAGATAATCTGTCAGATAATCTTTCTGTGTAAATGGACCCTTAGGGTAACTACTACATGGCCCGATGGAGGCCCAATAATAACTGTAAATGAGTGCTGATCTGCTAGATCGGTGATCATTTACTGGGCCTATTACACAGCCCAATAATCGTTTAACAAGGGCTGCATGGACATCGTTACCGATCTCCTGGCAGCCCTTGCTTAAACTGCATACATTACCTATCCATGGTCCAGGGTACCTCTTGCGGTCCGCTTCTCCCCGGGTCCCGCATGCTGCAGCTTCAGAGCGGCCTGTCTTAGCTGACAGGCTGCTCAGCCAATCACTGGCTGCGGCGGTCTCGGCCAGCGATTGTCTGAGCGGCCTGTCAGCTAAGACAGGCCGCTCTGAAGCTGCAGCGCGCGGGACCCAGGGAGAAGCAGAGCGCAGGAGGAGCCCTGGACCATGGATAGGTAATGCATGCACTTTGTAAATCGTCAGCCGCCGGCCACGCACTGCTATTACACATAGCTATGCGCGGTCTGCCTTTACACATTCATCAGCCAACCAGTAATTGGCTGAGCAGCCTGTCACTTCAGAGACAGGCTCTGCGGTTCTCCCAGCAGCTGTGGACAGTGGAGAGGTATGTATATACTTTATTATTTTACAAGACACGGTCTGCACAGACATACCTGTATATGATATATATACAGTAATACCCTTGCTGCACATAGTCATGCCGTGTAATAGGCTTAGTAAACGAACACCATTCTAGCAGATTGGCACTTGTTTATTGATCAGGCCATGTAATATGGTACTTAAAGGGG
The DNA here is from genome assembly GCF_027789765.1 of Dendropsophus ebraccatus. NCBI lineage: Eukaryota > Metazoa > Chordata > Amphibia > Anura > Hylidae > Dendropsophus > Dendropsophus ebraccatus. The sequence goes on along the minus strand of NC_091466.1, from coordinate 23,804,799 downwards.
TTGTCCAGAAATTGATTTTTTTTAGAAATACCCTTGGTAGGCCCATACTAACCTGCCCCCATACCCCACTGCTGCCGGTCTGAAGACACCTTGGGGGAGATTTATCAAACATAATGTAAAGTGAAACTGGCTCAGTTGCATCTAGCAACCAATCAGATTCCACTTTTCATTCCTCACAGGGGGTATGTGCACACTGAGGAAAAGGTGAGGAATTAGGTGAGGAATTGAAGAGGAATCTTTGGGGATTCTGCTAGAGGAATCCTATAGAAGTCAATGGGGGCTTAAATTCCGCTTGCATTCTGCTTGAATTCCGCTCAAATTCTGCTTGAATTCTGCTTCAATTCCTCGAGAATTGCTCAGTGTGCACATATCCAGACTCTGGAAAATTAAGGATGGAATCTGATTGGTTGCTAGAGGCAACAGCCAGTTTCACTTTACACCATGTCTGATAAATCTCCCCCCTTGTCTTCAGTTCTATTCACTACTGTTTCTAATACTGCTTCTAATGGGAACTAATAGACGTAAAGTTCATCTATAGAATGGAGGATGTTATCTGTAGCCTCTTGATGCTACAACATTAATGGTTAATAAAGAGCTGCCCTGCTCTATATTAACCAGTTTACTTCTCAGATTTACCATGTAAGTAAGTAAGAAAAATCTGATGCTGCTGATATCTGAGCTCATCTTGTTGGATCTGGAATTTTATACTCGAGGCCCTAAAATCTGGATCGAATTGATTGACATCATGTCGGAATCTGTCTCCATCAGGGCAGACTGACAGGCTGAGTATTCATCATGCTCCATGCCCTAAGAGCCAAATGTTGCAAATGAAACTCTTTCATGTCCCCATATGTTAACAATTAGAGAATTCCTGAGCCAGGGGTTGCACCCATAGGGACTGCGGGGAAGGTATGAGGTCCCCCCACTAATAGATGACAATGGATATTGATATGTCAGACTTTCTGAGAAGATCTAGTAATGTATCATATCCATGTTGGAAAATAGCTGATTGCTAGAAGGGTCCTCTGAGAATAAGAAGAGCTCAAGTTTTCCCCAGTTGAGACCCCCAATAATTCACTGTAATCTGCGGGAAAACCTGACAGCAAGTGTTTAATTTCTTTGCAATGATTATACATAGCAATACATTGTCTGTAATCCAGGACAGGCCTGCTCCTCCACAACCACTCTCCACTCTCATCAGGACATAATGATGCTTACGGCCGGGTTCACACGCTCTAAAACACCGGCCGTTCTGTGACCCGCCCAGTGTCAGTGAAGATCATCCCGGACCGGATGAACTTCCATTTGTGCGGAATTGGGATGCACAACCCATCACTTTTTTTGTTCTTGCATTGCATTGCATTTTTGTTCTTTTATTTGAAATGGCGCAGGCCCCCAGTGTGATGATATCCCCTCCCCTCTGTGACATCTCTCCATTGATCGGGCCTGCCTCCAGTGCATAGAGCCGGACCAGTGTATGCCGCTGAGTGTGGAAACCGGGCAGCGTTTCAAAAATAGGACTGGGCCATCAGGATCCCGGCACTAGCACAGATCAGCTAATGTAATAAAAAAAAAAACAATGTGTGGTGTGAGCCCCCGGTGATGTTGTGTCGGAGGATTAGCCGGTCAGATGCTAGGTCGTGAGGTGTGACTCCAGTCCGGTGGTGGTTGGCCGAGATACAGCCGGACCTTGAGGAGTTACTTCATGATGCCAGTGCCGGTTGGGCACACAGGTATGATGGCACACCTGCTTTTATTTTACAAGGCTGGTTGTATTTTTTTCCCTGTGGTCAGTGTCCTGCTGGGCTGCTACAGGGTCCCTTGGGATAGTGTAATCACGGATGGCCAGAGCAGTGTAGTGACCCTCCCGGACTATCAGATCTGCCACCCACAGAAAGGCGAAATGTCCCACGGTTGCGGTGTGCGCTATGTCGGTGTAAGACAAAGAATAAAAGAGTCTCTTTACCATAAATAAGCTTGGTTTTACTTGGCAGGTACTTGTGTGAAGCAAGACATACAGCTGTGCATGGACAAGATAGGTTACACTTGATAGTCCCCTTGAAGCACTAGATAATACCCTGGACAATGCGATAACCAGATCTGTGACAGGAATAGAGTGAGGAGTACTGAGCTGACTGAGTATTGTGCTGAGTGATACAAAGAAGCAGAGTAGCGGAGAGGAGGATGTCGTGAGAGTCTCAACCCAAGTAGTACTGTGCTCTGCCGGGATGTTGGAGGATGAGGTAGAACAATACTTAGAAGATGAAGAAGAATACTTGTGCCCGTGTATTGACCTTTTGTTAGTCTTCATACCACCTTATGCCCACTAGATTTGGCCGAAACATCCTAGGGGGTGACTCAGGCCCCAGACCTTGTTACCTAGGATGAGCGGAAAGCTGAGGGTTCTCTGCTGAAAACTGTGCTGCAAGATAGAGTTCCTAGGCTTTGCTCTATCCAAATCAGTTCCAAGCTTACTGCTGTCTGTGAAAACTGTTCTGCTCTGTGATACTCCTAGTCAGGGCCGGCTCCAGGTTTTTGTGGGCCCTTGGGCGAGAGAGCCTCAGCGGGCCCCTTTGTATAGCACACCTCGGGGCACACCTCCCAAATAAAGTGTGACAAAATACCGAAAAAAAACTTAATTCAGTAACTCACAGGTGACGTCTTCTTTGATCTGAGGCAATCGCTCTCCGTTTCCTCTCCATCTGGCCCAGACCTTCATGATGATTTCTTCCAGCTACAATTCATCTCTTCAGGACCTGTCAGACAAACATGTTAGGCTCCGCACTTTTCCAGCAACTTCCTTCCCTTTTTCCCACCCATAGACTCCCATACAGTAGTAACTCCACTGTTTGGTGTCATGTGCAGCAAAGTAAGGAGGTTTGTGGGTCCCGTACTGTGCCCCCCATATAGTAATAATGTCCCCTGCCCCCATAGTAATGCCCCCTGCCCCATAGAAATGCCCCCTGATCTCCCTCAGCACAAGAAAATAAAAAAATAAAACATACTCACTAAACCGGGCGGGGGAGGGGTCCTCTTCTCCCTTGTGTGCGCCTTGTGGATCCACCAGCAGGCGTGATGACGTCATCGCTCTGTGCCTGTTGGTGAGATCGGATCCATGCTAGAATGGACTAGAATGGAGGTGCTAGAAGGAGGTCGTCCCCCTGGAGTCTGTATTCTAGCTTCTTCACCATAGAGCAGGCTAGAATGGAGTTACAATCAGGAGGCATTACATGAGGTATACCAGGGGGAACTACAACTCCCAGCATGTCCAGCCTGTTATTATGGGATATCAGAGGACATTACAGGAGGAGATATAAGAGGAGGACTACAACTCCCAGCGTGTCCAGCCTGCTATTATGGGAGATCAGAGGACATTACAGGAGGAGATATAAGAGGACTACAACTCCCAGCATGGACAGCCTGTTATTATGGGAGATCAGAGGCCATTACAGGAGGAGATATGAGGAGAACTACAACTCCCAGCATGGACAGCCTGTTATTATGGGAGATCAGAGGCCATTACAGGAGGAGATATGACGAGAACTACAACTCCCAGCATGGACAGCCTGTTATTATGGGAGATCAGAAGACATTACAGGAGGAGAACTACAACTCCCAGCATGGACAGCCTGTTATTATGGGAGATCAGAAGACATTACAGGAGGAGATATGAGGAGAACTACAACTCCCAGCATGGACTGCCTGTTATTATGGGAGATCAGAGGCCATTACAGAAGGAGATATAAGAGAAGGACTAAAACTCACAGCATACAGAGGGAAGGTATAAGTGAGCCCCGCCTCCTCATGTCACATGACAATGATCACAGGTCCTTCATCCATATGCAGCCTCTCCCGTTCTCAGCCCCGCCCCCTTATGACGTCACCACAGGTCCTTCCCCAGTGCAGGTCCTTCCCCAGCCCCTCCAGCCCTCCCCCGGACTTGGGGTCGGCAGCACCCGCTCCGCCGGCGGTCGGTGATGCGGCGGGCGTCTGTCTCACTGCTTGGGCAAGTGTCGGGGGCCCCCTGAGCGGCCATGGGCCCCGGCACTTGCCCGAGTATGCCAGGTGCTGACGCCGGCCCTGCTCCTAGTCCACGGCATGGGTTGAGGTTGTCTCTGACTTGTCCTCTCTTAGAAGGGGTTTAGCACTGTATACTGTTGTATAGCATTACTGAGAAGAAAACTGTTAGGCGTGACCTGTCTGAGGTCCTACCCATACGGGATTCTGACTAAGACTGACCAGAGTAGGGGACCTGGCAGAGAGCCAGGGCCCAGAGAGGACCACTGTAGAGAACTATCTAGCTTGCGTCCTTCCTCTACAATGTCCAAATCGAAAGACCCATGCACTTTCTCCACCCATGTGACTTAATTCCTCAGCATGACTAACGTGCGCTGTGAGTGGGTGAAGAGTGCAATAGAAGAAGTAAAGAGAGAGCTGATAAGAGAGAAGAAGAACAGATTTCTATTGGTCCGCAGATCCATGTGACATTCAAAGAAACAATAGCCCTTTATACACTTCAGCTGTTCAGCTTCTGAACAAACATATCTAATACAGCAACATCTAGTGGGGAAACTTCATTATTACTTTCATCACCACATAAGTACAACAAATACAGACTTTTACGAAGGGTGTATATAATAGTAACACCTGAGGTAGGACACCACATATGTACCTAATGGTACATTTGCTTTGACAATCTCTGCATTGGGCCCCGGCTACTGTGTAATGAATAAAGACATGGGGGCCTGCGGCATTTCACATTTATTAGGTGTCTTTCACACACAGTGAAATCCATTGCAGTACTCAGTACCAATATAGTCTATAGCCCTTCATTCTCATTGGCAATTTTCATCCCGCTGCCAGAATCTATTAACAGCCATGGTTAACCATTTAGCTGCTGTGCCTGTAACAATAATAAACAGTCAATGCTTACCCACCTGCATTCCCCCCCAACACCCTCCTGCTTGAGGTCCAGCCAATCAGTGCGCTGTCCAGCCAATCAGTGGCTGAGCGGGCCGTCATTGACTCAATCAGGAGTGTGTCGGGGGGAATGTGAGCATTGGCTGTTTATTATTTTTACTGGTACGGCAGCTAAATGGTTAAACAGGCTGTTACTACATTCTATGGAGGGCGATAGACTGTAGTGGTACTGGCGATACAGAATGAAATCTGCTGCAAACTCGCTAAGTGTGTAGGCATCCTAAAGGGGTTTTCCGATTTAAACGTAATTGTCCTCTATCCACAGAATAGGGGACAAGTATGAGTATCTCACAGACAGGAGCACAGTGACAGGTGACATCAGTATATAGATAACACAGACAGGAGCACAGTGACAGGTGACACCATTTGCTCAGTGTGAACATACCCTAACAGTTGTGTACATGCAGTGCAGGTATTCCCAGGCTATAGGGGTGCAGTAGTAGCAGTTGCCCTCAGACCCCCATGGCGCATAGTATATTAAATGGCACAGGATGAAGATTCCACATAGGGGCCCAGAAGCTTGCAGAAAAGCTCATTTAATACTCACCTCTCATTCTTCCTGCTTGTGTTTTAGCTCAGTTTTTAGAGTGCATGTGTGATCAGTGACCATAACCCAACTAATTCTCTAACGTAAAGTCCCATTGATAATATCTACCAATGACCCATTGGATATATGTATATATACAGTGGTGCCTTGGATTATGAGCATAATTTGTTCCGGGACCGTGCTTGTAATCCATGTATGGAAAATGCATAAGAATGAAAAAACAGCAGCAGTTTGTAGATACAGGATGGAACTGCAGATCCCCATAATGCAGTAGCGTAGTACAACAGGCTAGAATAGAGAAGCAGGGCTGCTGTCAGAGGTCTGTGTGGTCACATGACAGCAATGGGGAAGGGGTGTGTTTAGCATTGACCAATCTGTAAGTGAGAACCACAGAGCCGTGCAGGAGGACAGTGACAGAAATTTTTGTATACAGCAATGTGATTGGCTGTGAGTGTAAGTGTAGGCACATTATAGCAGTGTGTATAGCTGAATGTGAGTGAAGGCACATTATAGTAGCAGTGTTTATAGCTGAGTGTAAGTGCAGGCACATTATAGCAGTAAGGGAGAGGATGGGAAACACAAGGGCTGACAGAGACTAGGGAGGAATGAGTAGGGCAGATATGGGAACAGTATAGCAGCACTCTCTGTCTGAGGGGTTACAGCTGATGCAAGCCCCAGCCGAAGTGGATCTGCTATGATTTTAAAGGTGAGGGAGACTTCCTGGCTCAGAGTACAGGGCTGTAGACCCCAATATGCAGACCCTGCCCCTCCCCCACTCACCATCCCACTCAGTACAGGGAGCTCTTACACCAAAACAATGCTCTTAAATTGAGTTACAATTTTCAAAAACTGTGAGCTCTTCTTGCTAAATGCTCTACAACCAAGGTACCACTGTGTGTGTGTATATATATATATATATATATATATATATATATATATATATATACGTTTCAGGCTGGAATACGTTCCTAAATGTCAGTGATGTGGTGTTGGTACCAAGCTCTAACAGTGCTATGACCTTCCTGGTACCACAGTAGTATCCGAGCTGACAGCAGCTGGGGACTGGGATGCAGAGAGTCACTGGTTGGGGAATACCATCCTATAAAGCCATTGGGGGATGGGCACTGTGGAGCTCCCATTGTCTATCTGCCTGGCCCCAGGTGACCACATTTGCTGTTCATTAAAGAACTCTTGTGTATTTCAATAGAGCTTTAAAGAGAATCTGTCCTTCAAGGTCTTATACATCTTCTCCATTGTATCATCTGCCCTCAAGGTCTTCAAGGGTCTACACTACAAGATCAATAAAGAAATTACATTATTTCCATTAGCACGAAATCCCAAATTACAAGTGTCCTGTAACAATGGTCTGTCATTTGCTTCCTTTTATTCATACAGGTCCATGTTCTTGCCCTCAAAGACACCATGTGGGTGTTCCTGCCATGTCGCATTTTAGTAAATACTTGAATGGCCTATGAAATAACAAATCTTTTCGTAAGGCTCCCATATGCAGTAGACATATGTTGGATGACTCTGGATGGATGATGGATGAGCATGTGTATAGAAGGATCGGAAGAGATGCCAGCCAAATGGGCCAATAGCTATCCAATGTATATGTGCAGCTTTAGGACTCTCCTGCAAGTAAGTGTATGGCTATTGGGCATTACCATTACCCTTGTCAATGGGGCATATCCCTATACAGTTCGTCATGGTCCAATCAATGGTGACAATCAGACTGTGTTGGATCCCTATTCTCTCAGTATCTAGTCTACTACACCACATACGGTAATCTCTGGTGTTCTCTCAGTATCTAGTCTACTATACCACATACGGTAATCTCTGGTGTTCTCTCAGTATCTAGTCTACTATACCACATACGGTAATCTCTGGTGTTCTCTCAGTATCTAGTCTGCTACACCACATATGGTAATCTCTGGTGTTCTCTCAGTATCTAGTCTATTACACCACATACGGTAATCTCTGGTGTTCTCTCAGTATCTAGTCTACTACACCACATACGGTAATCTCTGGTGTTCTCTCAGTATCTAGTCTGCTACACCACATATGGTAATCTCTGGTGTTCTCTCAATATCTAGTCTACTACACCACATACGGTAATCTCTGGTGTTCTCTCAGTATCTGGCCTACTATACCACATACGGTAATCTCTGGTGTTCTCTCAGTATCTAGTCTACTACACCACATACGGTAATCTCTGGTGTTCTCTCAGTATCTAGTCTACTACACCACATACGGTAATCTCTGGTGTTCTCTCAGTATCTGGCCTACTACACCACATATGGTAATCTCTGGTGTTCTCTCAGTATCTAGTCTACTACACCACATACGGTAATCTCTGGTGTTCTCTCAGTATCTAGTCTACTACACCACATACGGTAATCTCTGGTGTTCTCTCAGTATCTAGTCTACTACACCACATATGGTAATCTCTTACTGTTCTCTCAGTATCTAGTCCACTTCACTACATACGGTAATCTCTGCCTCTGAGTAATAAGAACAATAATCAGCTGATTGTTGTTTTTAAACATGTTATAAAATCATCGCCCGACGCCCATGCATCGCTGCATGTAATAACTGAGGCGTGGCCGACAGCTGGTGAGAGGGTAAAGAAAATAATAAGGATGTCTACTTACCTCTCTGGGCTCCCCTGATCACTGCCTTGGCGCTGTCCTATCTTGGGCAGTGATGGATGAGCGGCCGGTCACTGCTGAGATGGGTTAACAAGTGTCAGAGGCGCCTGCAGTTAGTGGGGAGCATAGAAAGAAGCCAATAGGACACAGGGGGAGTGCGGAGAGGTAAGCAACATGTTTATTATTTTCTATATAAAGCAAGCGGCCTGTGCCGCACGATAATCGAGCCATCTAATAGGCTCAGTAAGTGAGTGCCGATCTGGTAGATTGGAGCTCACTTACACCGCACATTGGGGGGGTCTAATACAGCCCTAAGCAGCTGGGGGCTTTTTTTTTTTTAGCTATGTTAATGGTTTTTTATTGTTATTTTACACTTTAATTTTATTTCTTAGTGAAATCATTCACCATAACTGACTACAAGCAAGCAGAAGTTTTTCAAAAGAGTTTTTTTTTACCATGATGGCTAAGAAAAATTATAGATTTTACTGTGTGTGAACATAGCCCTAATGTTTCCTCAGCTCTGAAATAGATAGATAGATAGATAGATAGATAGAAGATAGATAGATAGATAGATAGATAGATAGAAGATAGATAGATAGATAGATAGATAGATAGATAGATAGAAGATAGATAGATAGATAGATAGATAGATAGATAGATAGATAGGAGATAGATAGATAGATAGATAGATAGATAGATAGATAGATAGATAGATAGATAGATAGGAGATAGATAGATAGATAGATAGATAGATAGATAGATAGATAGATAGAAGATAGATAGATAGATAGATAGATAGATAGGAGATGGATAGATAGATAGATAGATAGATAGATAGAAGATAGATAGATAGATAGATAATAGATGGATAATACAGTAGATAGATAGATAGATAGATAGATAGATAGATAGATAGATATTAGATAGATAGATAGGAGATAGATAGATAGATAGATAGATAGATAGATAGATAGATAGGAGATAGATAGATAGATAGATAGATAGATAGATAGGAGATGGATAGATAGATAGATAGATAGATAGATAGATAGATAGATAGATAGGAGATAGATAGATAATAGATGGATAATACAGTAGATAGATAGATAGATAGATAGATAGATAGATAGAAAGATAGGAGAAAGATAGATATATAGATAGATAGATTTTACTGTGTGTGAACATAGCCCTAATGTTTCCTCAGCTCTGAAATAGATAGATAGATAGATAGATAGATAGATAGATAGATAGATAGGAGATAGATAGATAGATAGATAGATAGATAGATAGAAGATATATAGATAGATAGATAGATAGATAGATAGATAGATAGATAGGAGATAGATAGATAGATAGATAGATAGATAGATAGATAGATAGGAGATGGATAGATAGATAGATAGATAGATAGATAATAGATGGATAATACAGTAGATAGATAGATAGATAGATAGATAGATAGATATTAGGTAGATAGATAGATAGATAGATAGATAGATAGATAGAAAGATAGGAGAAAGATAGATAGATAGATAGATAGTAGATGGATAATACAGTAGATAGATAGATAGATAGATAGATAGATAGATAGATAGATAGATAGATAGTAGATGGATAATACAGTAGATAGATAGATAGATAGATAGATAGACAGACAGACAGACAGACAGATAGATAGGAGATAGATAGAGAGATAGATAATAGATAGATAGGAGATAGATAGATAGATAGATAGGAGATAGATAGATAATAGATAGATAGATAATACAGTAGATAGATAGATAGATAGATAGATAGATAGATAGATAGATAGACAGACTTGAACTTTTCATCTACAGTATATAATATGATCTGTATTATAAATTATTATTGCTTTTTATATGGCTATAAATATAAAGTATTTTTCCTCTGTTTGCCTATTTTTCCTTACATTTCGGGCCTGATGCTGTGGCCTCCTGCATGTATAGTCATACTGTAACCTCGGGGGCACAGAGTACAACTTATTATTCATTGCAGGAAGATGTCATTATTTTCTAATCCATCTTGAACAAGTCCTTGCAGTGACAGACAAAGGCCGGGCCCTGAAATGAGCAGCGGGAGGACTGGATGTGGACGGCTGCAGGACACTTAAGCTCCCTGGGGAGATTCCACATAGGATTTACGTTACGTACTTAAGGTCTTAACACAACCAGGGCTTGTAAAGATCTCTTAATGAATTTCTTACAAGTCTCCTATTAAAGCTCTTTAGGCAGATGCATAGAGGAAGGCATTGTCATTCAGCATGGCATCAGTAATGGATCTCACACCACAATGCTATGTTCCTGCATTCAGATATCGATGTAATAGGAAGATCATTTGGATGGAATCAGATTTTTTACTTTCCTCTTAATAATAAATTTGCTAAACATTATTTATTGCCATGTGTTTTAAAGGGGCTCTCTGCTCTATATAATCCAATATTAAAAGGGTCTCCTGACAATAGGCGGATCATAAAGTGTTTAATTTCCCTTGGGGGTAATTACTACATGGCACTCATTATATCATTGAGTTGTCAGTGTAATGTAGCACTGGACAGGTCATCCAGAGAGAGAAAACTCATATATATATATATATATATATATATATATATATATATATTTATATATATATATATATAAACTACCGTTCAAAAGTTTGGGGTCAATGAAATGTCCTTATTTTTGAAGGAAAAGCACTGTACTTTTCAATGAAGATAACTTTAAACTAGTCCTAACTTTAAACAAATACACTCTATACATTGCTAATGTGGGAAATGACTATTCTAGCTGCAAATGTCTGGTTTTTGGTGCAATATCTACTTAGGTGTATAGAGGCCCATTTCCAGCAACTATCACTCCAGTGTTCTAATGGTACAATGTGTTTGCTCATTGGCTCAGAAGGCTAATTGATAATTAAAAAACCCTTGTGCAATGATGTTCACACATCTGAAAACAGTCTAGCTCGTTACAGAAGCTACAAAACTGACCTTCCTTTGAGCAGATTGTGTTTCTGGAGCATCACATTTGTGGGGTCAATTAAACGCTCAAAATGGCCAGAAAAAGAGAACTTTCATCTGAAACTCGACAGTCTATTCTTGTTCTTAGAAATGAAGGCTATTCCATGCGAGAAATTGCTAAGAAATTGAAGAATTCCTACAACAGTGTGTACTACTCCCTTCAGAGGACAGCACAAACAGGCTCTAACCAGAGTAGAAAAAGAAGTGGGAGGCCGCGTTGCACAACTAAGGGCCCTATTCCACAGTAACGATAATCGGCCAGATCGGCCCCATTTGGCCAGATTTGGCCGATTATCGTTCGGTGAAATAGAGAGAACGATCATCCGATAAGTGTGTCATCGGCTGATCGTTCATTTAGGGCCAGACCTAAAATCATTGTTCCCCCACCGCGCATCGCTATGGTTGAATAGTGGTGCACGGCGGGCGACCGACGATTTGAGAAGAAGCAGCATCATACCTTACCTGTCCAGGCTTCTTCTCCGCGCTGTCTTCATCCCCGGGTCCCGCACGCTCTATCTTCAGAATGGCCAGTCAGCTGACGGAGCGCTGAGCCAATCACAGGCCGGGACAGCCGTGGCCTGTGATTGGCTGAATGTGGCCTGTCAGCTGACCGGCCATTCTGAAGATAGAGCGCGCGGGACCCGGGGATGAAGACAGCGCGGAGAAGAAGCCTGGACAGGTAATGTATGCTGCAAGGGCTGCAAGGACATCGGTAACGATGTCCCTGCAGCACTCACTCAACGATCATCGGGCCGTGGAATAGGCCCAGTAAAGTTTAGATCGTTGATCAGGCCCTCCTCGGCCCGTGGAATAGGACCCTAAGCAAGAAGATAAGCACATTAGAGTCTCTAGCTTGAGAAACAGACGCCTCACAGGTCCCCAACTGGCCTCTTCATTAAATAGTACCCGCAAAACACCAGTGTCAACATCTACAGTGAAGAGGCGGCTGCGGGATTTTGGGCTTCAGGGCAGAGTGGCAAAGAAAAAGCCATATCTGAGACTGGCCAATAAAAGAAAAAGATTAAGATGGGCAAAAGAACACAGACATTGGACAGAGAAAGACTAAAAAAAAGTTTTGTGGACGGATGAATCCAAGTTTGAGGTGTTTGCAGGCCTGTATTTAGAGTTCATGCTGCCCTAGGCACTTTGCACGCCGAGGCGCCCCCCCCCCCCGGCACTGGCTGGTTACATGCATGATATATACCCTTTGCCGCTCTGCTTGATGCCCGCTATTCTCATCAAACAGACGTGATGGAGGAAGGAAGGAGGCTGGGGACGTCTTAGTTTGTGGACCGCTTCTGTCCAGTGTGGGACTGGGGTACCTGGGGCCCACCAGAGGAAATAATCCTTGGGGCCCATCAATATAGAACCAGTGAGACACGACACGCTGACCCCGTCCTTTCCTGGATTCATCTGTATCTGTGACATATCCCTTTTTCAGTCGAACTAAAACTCTCAGAACCCCCTCTATTTATACAGCTCTCAGGGTATGCTGGGAGTTTTAGTCTCTGAGAAGACAACCCTGTAATAAATCACTGTGTGCAGAGGCTCCTGGTGGCTGCAATCTGTGGGTGACAACCATCAGCCCTGAAGGTCCAGCAATACATCTGTCTACACTGTACTACAACTCCCAGCATATCCTGAGGGCTGCAGACTGTCAGTACATGCTGGGAGTTGTAGTGTCTGCAGCAGTTGTAGTTGGGTCCTATACACTGGATGCTTTGTGGGAGATCAGAATACATAGATCTGTGGGGGCTCAGTGCAGGGAAGTGACCCCAGAACATCACTTTTTGTTCTATCCCCTATTAGTGATGTTCTGGGGTCACGTCCCTGCACTGAGCCCCCACAGATCTATGTATTCTTATGTGCCACAAAGCATCCAGTGTATAATTCACCTAGGATCCAACTACAACAGCTGCAGGCACTACAACTCCCAGCATGTACTGACAGTCTGCAGCCCTCAGCATATGCTGGGAGTTGTAGTGCCTGCAGCTGTTGTAGTTGGGTCCTAGCTTAAAAGTTTGCGCTAGTGTACTGTAGTGACTGCAGGGCTGTGTCAGTACACTACCGCAAACAATACACTGACCCAATGGTACACAGGCTCTGCACACGATAGAAGTGATTACAGTGCAGTTACTAATGACTCACAGGTGACGTCTTCTCCGATTGGCGTCGCTCACTTTTTTGCTTTCTTCTCCATCTGGCGCAGCATCATGAAGACTTCTCCGACCATAACTAGTCTGCAGGTGGGCAGCTGGGGTGACTGTGAGGGGGAGCAGCTAGGGGTGGCAGGGGGAGAGTCTAGGGAGGCAGAGGGAGAAGCTAGGGTGGCTGGGAGAAGATGGGGCAGCTGGGGTGGCAGGGGGAGAAGATGGGGGGCAGGGGGAGTAGCTGGGGTGGCAGGGGGAGCAGAAGGGGGGACAGGCGGAGGAGAAGGGGGCAGGAGAAGATGGGGTGATAGGCAGGGCAAGAAGCTGGGGGGAAGGGAGAGCAGCTGGGGGGCAAGGGAGAAGCTGGGGTAGCAGGGGGAGCAGCAGTGGGACAGGCGGAGGAGCAGATGGGGGCAGGGGGAGAAGCTGGGGGGGGCAGGGAGAGCAGATGGGGGTGCAGAGGGAGAGGCTGGGGGGTGCAGGAGGAGAAGCTAGGGGGTGCAGAAGGACAGGCTGGGGGGTGCTGGAGGAAGGGCGGGGGGGTGCTGGGGGAGAGGCTGTGGGGGTGCTAGGGGAGACGCTGGGGGGGTGCTGAGGGTGCAGGAGGAGAGGCTGGGGGGTGTAGGAGGAGAGACTGGGGGGGTGCTGGGGGAGAGACTGGGGGTGCAGAGGGAGAGGCTGGCGGGGTTCTGGGGGAGAGGCTGGGGGGTGCTGGTGGAGAGGCTGGGGGGTGCAAAGGGAGAGGCAGGTTGCGGGGGGTGCTAGAGGAGAGGCTGGGGGTGCAGAGGGAGAGGCTGGGGGGTGCTGGGGGAGAGACTGGGGGGGTGCTGGTGAGAGGCTGGGGGGGTGCTGGTGGAGAGGCTGGGGGGTGCAGAGGGAGAGGCAGGCTGGGGGGGTGCTAGAGGAGAGGCTGGGGGGTGCAGAGGGAGAGACTGGGGGGGTGCTGGGGGAGAGACTGGGGGGGTGCTGGGGGAGAGACTGGGGGGGTGCTGGTGGAGAGGCTGGGGGGTGCAGAGGGAGAGGCAGGTTGGGGGGGTGCTAGAGGAGAGGCTGGGGGTGCAGAGGAAGAGGCTGGGGGGTGCTGGGGGAGAGACTGGGGGGTGCTAGTGAGAGGCTGGGGGGTGCTGGTGGAGAGTCTGGGGGTGCAGAGGGAGAGGCAGGCTGGGGGGGTGCTAGAGGAGAGGCTGGGGGGTGCTGGGGGAGAGACTGGGGGGGTGCTGGGGGAGAGGCTGGGGGGGTGCTGGGGGAGAGGCTGGGGGGGTGCTGGGGGAGAGGCTGGGGGGTGCAGAGGGAGAGGCAGGCTGGGGGGTGCTAGAGGAGAGGCTGGGGGGTGCTGGGGGAGAGACTGGGGGGGTGCTGGTGAGAGGCTGGGGGGGGTGCTGGTGAGAGGCTGGGGGGTGCAGAGGGAGAGGCAGGCTGGGGGGTGCAGAGGGAGAGGCAGGCTGGGGGGTGCTAGAGGAGAGGCTGGGGGGTGCTGGGGGAGAGACTGGGGGGGTGCTGGTGAGAGGCTGGGGGGGGTGCTGGGGGAGAGACTGGGGGGGTGCTGGTGGAGAGGCTGGGGGGTGCAGAGGGAGAGGCAGGCTGGGGGGTGCAGAGGGAGAGGCAGGCTGGGGGTGCTAGAGGAGAGGCTGGGGGGTGCTGGGGGAGAGACTGGGGGGGGGTGCTGGTGAGAGGCTGGGGGGGGTGCTGGTGAGAGGCTGGGGGGGGTGCTGGTGAGAGGCTGGGGGGGGGGTGCTGGTGAGAGGCTGGGGGGGTGCTGGTGAGAGGCTGGGGGGGGGTGCTGGTGAGAGGCTGGGGGGGGTGCTGGGGGAGAGACTGGGGGGGTGCTGGTGGAGAGGCTGGGGGGGTGCTGGTGGAGAGGCTGGGGGGTGCAGAGGGAGAGGCAGGCTGGGGGGTGCAGAGGGAGAGGCAGGCTGGGGGTGCTAGAGGAGAGGCTGGGGGGTGCTGGTGAGAGGCTGGGGGGGTGCTGGTGAGAGGCTGGGGGGGGTGCTGGTGAGAGGCTGGGGGGGGGTGCTGGTGAGAGGCTGGGGGGGTGCTGGTGAGAGGCTGGGGGGGGTGCTGGTGAGAGGCTGGGGGGGGTGCTGGTGAGAGGCTGGGGGGGGTGCTGGTGAGAGGCTGGGGGGGTGCTGGTGAGAGGCTGGGGGGGGTGCTGGTGAGAGGCTGGGGGGGTGCTGGTGAGAGGCTGGGGGGGGGTGCTGGTGAGAGGCTGGGGGGGTGCTGGTGAGAGGCTGGGGGGGGGTGCTGGTGAGAGGCTGGGGGGGTGCTGGTGAGAGGCTGGGAGGGGGGCTGGTGAGAGGCTGGGGGGGTGCTGGTGAGAGGCTGGGGGGGTGCTGGTGAGAGGCTGGGGGGGTGCTGGTGAGAGGCTGGGGGGGGGGTGCTGGTGAGAGGCTGGGGGGGGTGCTGGTGAGAGGCTGGGGGGGGTGCTGGGTGAGAGGCTGGGGGGGGTGCTGGGGGAAGGCTGGGGGGGTGCTGGGGGGAGAAGCTGTGGGGATGCTGGGAAAGAGGCTGGGGGGTGCTGGTGAGAGGCTGGGGGGGGTGCTGGGTGAGAGGCTGGGGGGGGTGCTGGGGGAAGGCTGGGGGGATGCTGGGGGGAGAAGCTGTGGGGATGCTGGGAAAGAGGCTGGGGGGGGGTGCTGGTGAGAGGCTGGGGGGGGTGCTGGGGGAAGGCTGGGGGGGTGCTGGGGGGAGAAGCTGTGGGGATGCTGGGAGAGAGGCTGGGGAAGAGGGAGCGGCCGGGGAGCAGAGGCAGGTGAGGTAGGCCGGGGCCGGGTCCAGTGAGCTTCCGGCGGGCACACACTGCCTCTATCACAGGCCGGAAGCTCACAGCTGCAGCCCCGCGGTCCAGGAACTTCTCTCCTGTTCGGCGCGATGACGTCACGTGCGTCGCTGCCGACCGGGAGAGAAGGACCGCGGGGCTGCAGCTGTGAGCTTCACTGGAAGCTGCACAGCAACATTTCCCCCCCCCCCCCCCCGGGGGGGGCGGACTAGGCACCCGTGGTCCGGTGCCTACGGCGGCAGGGGAGATTTTTTTTTTTTTTTTATAAAAAAAATTTTTTGTTTCCTGCGGGTGCCGCCCCCCGAAGGGCGCCGCCCTAGGCACCGGACCACGGGTGCCTAGTGGCAAATACGGCCCTGGGTGTTTGGATCACAAAGAAGAACGTTTGTGAGACGCAGAACAAATGAAAAGATGCTGGAAGAATGCCTGACGCCATCTGTTAAGCATGGTGGAGGTAATGTGATGGTCTGGGGTTGCTTTGGTGCTGGTAAGGTGGGAGATTTGTACAGGGTAAAAGGGATTCTGAATAAGGAAGGCTATCACTCAATTTTGCAACGCCATGCCATACCCAGTGGGCAGCGCTTGATTGGAGCCAATTTCATCCTACAACAGGACAATGACCCTAAACACCTCCAAATTGTGCAAGAACTATTTACAGCAGAAGCAGCAGCTGGTATTCTATCATAGGTAATGGAGTGGCCAGCGCAGTCACCAGATCTGAACCCCATTGAGCTGTTGTGGGAGCAGCTTGACCGTATGGTACGCCAGAAGTGCCCATCTAACCAATCCAACTTGTGGGAGCTGCTTCTAGAAGCGTGGGGTGCAATTTCTCCAGCTAGAATGCCAAAGGTGTGCAATGCTGGAATTGCTGCAAAAGGTGGATTCTTTGACGAAAGCAAAGTTTGATGTAAAAACAATGTTATTTCAAATACAAATTATTATTTCTAACCTTGTCAATGTCTTGACTCTATTTTCTATTCATTTCACAACGTATGGTGGTGAAGAAGTGTGACTTTTCATGGAAGACACAAAATTGTTTGGGTGACCCCAAACTTTTGAACGGTAGTGCATATATATATATATATATATATATATGTATAAAGGCTAATAACGTTTGTTTACATGGCCCGATAATCATGTGGGCAGGGCTGCACTAACAATCTCTAGGTTGTTGGTGCAGCCCATTGCTTTAATCAGCAATTGGTTAGACATCCCATATGGAAGATGTGCAGATGATTATTTTTTAAGTTAAAATTGAGAGAGTTAATAGAGTTAAAATTGAGAGATCTGCCGATGAGCTAGCTGATGGTCAGCCCTATTACGCAGGGTGATATCTGCATGTGCAGTACGCTAGCACATATCAGCACTTATTTATAGATTCTATTATAAGTCTTGACAATTATGTAGGCGGGGCTATGAGTGATCACTTGATCGTTCATTTGTTCCCTCAAATGTCAACTACACAACCCTATTACACGGGGTAATGTGCTGCCGATAATGATACTTTTATTTTGTCTAGAAGAGACAATCAGCTGATGACTGGCCCCATTACTCAGGGCGATATCAGCCTGTTGAAATACGATTAATAGTGATGCGCAGTGGATGGCTGATGATTGTAGTATAGGATAATAAAGTATTAACTTACCTTACCACGTTCCCTGGTGTGCTCAGGCCTTCTCCAGCATCGTCTTGCTGCTTCTGGGGCAATAATGACCAATGATGTGTAAGTACAGGAAAGATAACTGAGAGAGGTATATGGGTGTCTTAACCTCTTAACGACGCATGACGAGTATACCCGTCATGCAGTCGTTAAGGGTAAGCAGAAAGGGCTCCCGGCGTGAGCCCTCTCTGCAGCGTGCAGTACTTGGTTGCTATGTGCAGCTGGGGACCGCGGGTATTAGGCAGTGTGGCCGATCGCTGCTCCCGGCTAATTAACTATTTAAATGCAGCTGTCAAAGCTGACAGCTGCATTTAAATTGTGCTTGGCCCCCTGTCCCTGGTGTCTAGTGCGGAATCTCCCCCTCCGAGATGCAATCACAGAGGGGAGATCCCTTCTACTGAGCCAGCCGGGGCTTAGCGTCTTTAAAGAGAACCAATCACGGAAGAAATTTAAACAATTTTTATTTTCTAATTCAATGTAATTATTTATTTAATTAACATTTGTAAATACTTTTATTTATTTTTTCGGCCGCGTTTTTGTTTTATTCACTTTTTAATTCACTGTCTCGCGCCGGCTCTTTTCAAAAGAGCCGTCTCGAGCAGGGGTGATTCTAGCCTCTCTGCTGCCCGAGGCGAACTATAGGATGACGCCCCCCCCCCCCCGCCCCCGTCAATCCGCCCACCTTATAATCCACTACTGCCCCCCCCCCCACACACACACTGCTGTCCCCAATAAACATAATGTTTGGTCGCTTGCTGCACAGAGGATGTCAGGAGAGGAGGGGGTTGATCTTATAGGGGAGGTCACAGCAGCACAGAGGAGGTCAGGAGAGGAGGGTGCTAATCCTATAGGAGAGGTCCCAGCAGCACAGAGGATGTCAGGAGAGGAGGGTGCTAATCCTATAGGAGAAGTCCCAGCAGCACAGGGGATGTCAGGAGAGGAGGGTGCTGATCTTTTAGGAGATGGTCCCCCTCTTCCCCCCTTATAGATGGTCCCCCTCTTCCCCCCCTTATAGATGGTCCCCTCTCCCTTATAGATGGTCCCCCTCTCCCCCCCCCTTATAGATGGTCCCCCTCTTCCCCCCCTTATAGATGGTCCATCTCTCCCGCCCCCTTATAGATGGTCCCCCTCTTCCCCCCCTTATAGATGGTCCCCTCTCCCTTATAGATGGTCCCCCTCTCCCCCCCTTATAGATGGCCCCCTCTCCCCCCTCCCTTATTGATGGTCCCCCTCTCCCCCCTTATAGATGGTCCCCCTCTCCCCCCTCCCTTATAGATGGTCCCCCTCTCCCCCTCCCTTATAGATGATCCCCCTCTCCCCCCTCCCTTATAGATGGTCCCCCTCTTTCCCCTCCCTTATAGATGGTCCCCCTCTTTCCCCTCCCTTATAGATGGTCCCCCTCTTTCCCTCCTCCGTTATAGATGGTCCCCCTCTCCTCCCCCCTTATAGATGGTACCCCTCTTTCCCCCCCATTATAGATGGCCCCCCTCTTCCCTCTCCCCCCCTTATAGATGGTCCCCCTCTTCCCCCCCTTATAGATGGTCCCCTCGCCCTTATAGATGGTCCCCCTCCCCCCCCTTATAGATGGTCCCCCTCTCCCCCCTCCCTTATAGATGGTCCCCCCCTTATAGATGGTCCCCCTCTTTCCCCCCTCCCTTACAGATGGTCCCACTCTCCCCCCCCCCTTATAGATGGTCCCCCTCTTCCCCCCCCCTTATAGATGGTCCCCCTCTTCCCCCCCCCCCCCCCCCTTATAGATGGTCCCCCTCTCCCCTCTTCCTTACATATGGTCCCCCCCCCCCCTGCACAGCGGATAAAACAAAAACAAAAAACAGCACATAACTTACCTACCCTCCGTTCCCCCATTGAGCCTTTCTGGTCTGGTCCCGGCTGATGTGCGGCTGCCCGGGGTGTCCCGTCCTGTCCCCGGCAGCGCGAGCATCAGAGAGCTCCCCGTGTGCCTGTGGCTGTGACTTCCGGCGCACGGGGAGCTCTCTGATGCGCGCGCTGCCGGGGACAGGATGGGACACCTCCGGCAGCCGCACATCAGCCGGGGGACTAAGGCTGCATTCCCACGTTCCGTGATCCTGACGGACGTGGAATGCTGGTACCGGAGACCCCCGCGCCCGGACAGCATCTGTAATTAGATGCTGGGAGCGGGGGAGACTGTATTCATAAGCGCCGCGCTGTAATAACAGCACCGCGCGGCTGATTCATTACAGCACGGTGCTTATGAATACAGTCTCTGTATGCATCTAATAACAGATGCTGTCCGGGCGCAGGGGGTCTCCGTTACATGGTACAATCAGTGGCGGATTATAATGTGGGCGGCCGCCCGAACCGCCCATATTATAATCCGCCACTGAATGCCGTCCCCATGATGACAGCTGGTGGCGCCGCCTGAGGCAGACGACTCAGGTCGCCTCATCATTGCGGCGCCACTGGTCTCGAGACAGGAAGCTCCCGTCATCCACAGCGGCAGCAATGCCGGCCGCCGCCATCTTGATTACGTCATTTGCGTTCCAGTGGTGGAACGCAAGTAGCGTAATCAAGATGGCGGCGGCCGGGCCGAACAAGAGGAACAGGTATAGTATAAGATACAGACTGCAACAGCAGTCTGTATCTTCATTTTGTCTATTTATGAAGATACAGACTGCCTTTGCAGTCTGTATCTTATACTTTACCTGATCCTCTTGTCCGTTGCAGTCTGATGCCGGGCGGCGCCATCTTGAATACGTCACTTGCGTTCCAGCGGTGGAACGCAAGCGACGTAATCAAGATGGCGGCGCCGGCCTTGCTGCAGCAAACAAGAGGAACAGGTAAAGTATAAGATACAGACTGCAAAGGCAGTCTGTATCTTCATAAATAGACTGCCTTTACAGTCTGTAGCTTATACTTTACCTGATCCTCTTGTTCGGTGCTGGAAGGCCGGGCGACGCCATCTTGAATACGTCACTTGCGTTCCAGCGGTGAAACGCAAAGTGACGTAATCAAGATGGCGGCGCCCGGCCTTCGTTCAGCAAGCAAGAGAATTGGGTAAAGGGATAAGATACAGACTGCACAGGCAGTCTGTATCTTCATAGATAGACTTAGGGAGAGATTTCCTTTGATAATAGGGATAGTGATTTTTAGGTGATTGGTCCTCTTTAAATCACCCCCCTTTTCCCATTTTATATATAAAAATAAATAAATGTAAAAAATTTATATTTTTGGTATCGCCACGTGCATAATTGCCCGAACTATTAAATTATCACATTCTTGATCTTCCATGGTAAACCGCGTAAGCGCAAAACACGGCAAACGGACCCCAGGACAGATCATGGTCCGAAGGTACAAGTGGTTTGGGGGGGTCATATTGTGGGTACAGAGTCGCTTTAAGCATTTGTGTATCCATTAGTAACAAATCTGTTCTAAATGCAGTGGTCAATGTGATCAATTAGAAGATGAAGCTCCTACTCCCAGTGCTATCGACGTGATGGTTTTTCTATGAAAGGATGTTGCAAGCTAAGCAATTCTTCTGTAGCGGCTGCTGCTGGGAGGATGCAGTGTTATGGAGTAGTTAGTCAGCGGAATGGCTGTCTATGTAATATAAGAATGTCCTGTATTCTTCAGAACATGAGGCACTTGCACTGAGCAGTTTCTGACCCCCAGCTACGATGCCTATATTCTGTAACAGGTAGAGATTTCCTGCAGATTCACTACTGTAGCTTTATGGTCAGATACGCTGATATTTTCTCTCCATGTTTGACACCACCCGAATTGTTATAAATATTGCTGGAAATATCGGAAACAAATGATGTGAGAATACAGACGTTTACAATATTTCACTCCACTCCAGAACTCACTATCATGATTCCTGTAGGGATTAACCCTTAGAGGACCGGGCCAATTTCCATTTTTTCCTCCTTGTGCTTAAAAGGCCATAGCAGTTGCATTTTTCCACCTAGAGACCCACATTTTTGCGCCACTAATTGTACTATTGCAATTATTTTGCAAAGTTTATATGTGTGGTGAAATTGAAAATAAGACACAATTTTTTTTATTTGGGGGTGAGGGGTGTTTATGCCGTTGGCCCTAGGGTAAAACTGGCTTGTTATACATGTTCCTTAAGTTAGTACGCTGCTCTATTCCCAGGCTTATAGCACTTTTATTTTTTTGGTCTACGGGGCTGTGTGAGGTGTCATTTTTTGAGCCATGCTCTCTTCTTTTTACAGATACCTTGTTTGCGTATATGCAACTTTACAATTTTTTGGCATTTTATGCGACCAAAAATGTAGCGTTTTGGATTTTTTTTGCGCTTATGCTGTTTACTGTGCAAGATCAGGAATGTGATAATTTAATAGTTCGGGCGACTACGCACATGTTTATTTTTATTTATAAAATGGGAAAAGGGGGTGGTTCAGACTTTTATTAGGAGTTTTTTATTAATAAAAATAAATAAATAATAATAACAATTTTCAACTTATACATTAATAAGAAGTCCCCT
Organism: Dendropsophus ebraccatus; assembly: GCF_027789765.1. NCBI lineage: Eukaryota > Metazoa > Chordata > Amphibia > Anura > Hylidae > Dendropsophus > Dendropsophus ebraccatus. Next base: position 23,782,518 of record NC_091466.1, on the reverse strand, counting down.
TGGGGGACTTCTAGTATAACTACATTGATCTCTCATTGAGATCTATGCAGTATAGATATACTGCATAGATCAATGAGATCAGTGTTCTTTTCTTTCTTTTTTTTTTTTTTAAACTTTATTTTAAGTTAAGTGCAATACAGAGAATTTTTCACCTCATCAATAAGAGTAAATACATAGTATGTAAGGTTTCGTAGCATAGGCACATATGAACATAAGTCTGTCAATAAAAGGGGGATTTCAGAGGTGAATGGGATAGTGAAGGATATGAGGGTTAGAAAAAATAAAAAATAAACTTTCCTAATGTACTGATATTTAAATTATATCACTTGACAACGATATATACTATCTGAATTAACAACCGTTACAATTACAATAAAAAAAAAAATTAGATTAGTGTTCTATTCCTCTCGGCTGCTGCAGCCGAGAATGCAGTGTTTCAGAACTCCCCTATACAGTTAAATCATGGGTCATCTAGGGGTTAAAGGGGTTATCAAGCAAAATTCTTTTTCAAATCAACTGGTTTCAGAAAGTTATACAGATTTGTAATTTGCTTCTATTAAAAAATCTCAAGTCTTCCCATACTTATCAGTTGCTGTATGTCCTGCAGGAAATATTGTTTTCTTTTCAGTCTGACCCAGTGCTCTCTGCTGACATCTCTGTCCGAGACAGGAACTGTCCAGAGCAGGAGAGGTTTTCTATGGAGACCTGCAGCTGCGGCCACCTTTACATGTATTCTACTTAAAGGGATTTCCAACAAACCAGAAGACAACTCGTCAAATCCAATAGGGCTGCAGCCTTTTATTATTAAAACATTCATTGAGTAAAACACTTATTCAGAAAAGGTGTAATAAGAGGGATGCTATTGTATGGGAGTTATTACCTTCCAGTTTTTATGGGCCACCTTAAAATCTAATTTAATATAATAAGGAGGTTTTATTAAAATCATATTAATTACAGTACTGCAGTGGGAGACCATGAATAATGTGGTTAGTGTAATGCTTAAAGGGATTCTCCACAGGGAAAAAATGTTTTTAAATCAACTTTTGTCAAAATGTTATACAGATCTGTAAATTACTACTTATTAAAAGTCTCAAGTCTTCTAGTACTTATCAGCTGCTGTATGTCCTGCAGGAAGTGGAATGTTCTTTTCAGTCTGACAGTGCTCTCTGCTGCCACCTCTGTCCATGTCAGGAACTGTCCAGAGCAGTAGCAAATCCCCATAGAAAACCTCTCCTGCTCTGGACAGTTCCTGACATGGACAGAGGTGGCGGCAGAGAGCACTGTGTCAGACTGGAAAGAAAACCCCACTTCCTGCAGGACATACAGCAGCTGAGTACTGAAAGATTTTAAATTTTTAAATAGAAAATTTACAAATCTGTATAATTTGATCTGATAACTTTTTTCCTCCAGAGTACCCCTTTAACCTTGGCAGTAATCACATCATTTTCTAAAATAGACATATAGGTTGGGGACCTCTATGATTTACAATGAAATGCGCCAATGGTGAAATCCCCATCAGCTCCGTCATATTTTAAAGCCCTCCAATTTATTATATTACCAAGGTTTCCTTCCTTATGATAATAATCCTGGACCTCCTGTGTGGTCAGCACTCTGTCCCAGACATGGACATCTGTGATCTCTCCCACATCTAACTTCGGTTTACCACCAAGAAAGATTTGGCCCGGTCCAATAAAAATTCTAGGGTCTATGTAATTCCTTCCTACTTTCTCAAACTCTTTCTTCTCATTTATCTTTCCATTGACCCAGAGCACCATCTTGGCATTAGGAGAATCCCAGCTCAGACAGGTGCTCCTCCTCGGTTCAGCGTCATCGGTGGGAAAAGTGACATCAACTCTTCGTCCTTCCACCCAGATAAGACCAGTGTTGGCGTCAGGACCTCCGCCAAGGATGATATAGAAGTAGTCATATCGGAGTTCACTCAGCATACTAAACATGATGCTCTCGGTCATGTTTCTGCAAGACCTTAGACAGACAGTGAACTCGGAAAGTTGGCCCCCACGCCTTTCATATGTGAGTTCTACAGGAAAAGTGTAATTCTTGGAGAAGATGAATGACTTGCAAGCCATGTCTGTATGGGAACAAATAAAGCATCATTGTTTATTAATGACATATTAGCACAGTGACCCCAAGATACTTTCTTTACCCAAATCACCTCATGACTGAGGGGTATTAAAGTACATAACAAAGAGGGCATTGCTGTGGAACATTTAGAAAGGGTGAAGGCTATCTTGTTTGCCGATATCCGTCACATTAACCCTTCTGTGTTGAGTGCCACCTCTTTTTTTACTCTCGTTGGGATGGTGGGTGATGAATAGTGATGAGTGAATAGTGAAATATTCGAATATTCGATATTCGTACAAATATCTCCAGAATATTCGATCGAATATTCGATCCCATTTAAGTCAATGGGAACAAGTATTCGATTATTGAAAACATCTATTTGACCACTTGGAGGTAAAAAAAACGGAAGCTGGGGGATTTGAACGCTTATCGAAAATGTATCGAATATTCGGCGAACTATTCGATAATATTCGATAGATCGAATACCTTACTATTTGATCGAATATCTATTCGATTGAACAGTATTGATGAATATACCTGGACAACAGTTGCATACAAGACTTGGCTTGCTTACTGGTTTCTTGGCCTTTGCTACTGGACTCACCCCTAGTAAGTTCTATCATTGCCAATTTCCCATCGCCAAATTTCATGCTGCCTGAACTTGCTTCATTTCTCCCTGGCTTGTACCTTCGGATGGTTATTCTTCTCATGCGCGGAAGGAGGAGTCTATACTCCGAGGACACCAGGTGGACCAAGTACCAAGGAATAGATCTCATTTGTATGGACTAACAGTCGAAGTTCGTGGATTCCTTTCATTATAGTGATCCAGAAAATACAGAGGACTACGGCCTTGAGGTACTCAGGTACAGGTGTATTTAAAGGGAACCTGTCACCCCCCGTGCCGGGGTGACAGGCTCCCGACCCCCCGTTAGAGCCCCCTATACTCACCTAATCCCGCCGGGTCCCGCTTCTGGAGGTGGTCGGGTGATGAAGATCTCAGCCGCTGCAGCCCGGCGCGCGCGCTGAGAGATGAGTTGCCTCTCCGTCATTCTCTATGAGTGTTGGACTCATCTCTCAGCGCGCGCGCTGGGCTGCAGCGGCTGAGATCTTCATCACCCGACCACCTCCAGAAGCGGGACCCGGCGGGATTAGGTGAGTATAGGGGGCTCTAACGGGGGGTCGGGAGCCTGTCACCCCGGCACGGGTTTTTTTTATAAACTTGCAGTCCTGTGTCAAATCGCTGTGGCCTACAGTGTCTGTGCCTTAGGCTTTCACCACCTTTCCGTCCCTGAGCAGGATTTCTCTTTGTCTTAAGACTGCACATGTGCCTTAACAATCCTGCACCTGTGCACTGTTCAGATGAATAGGAGAAATCCTGGCCTGGGGCATTCCTAATGAGGAGGGTGTGGAGGAGGGACAGAGAGATGGTGCAGGCCTAGGGAACAGACAATCTAGGCTACGTCAATTTGACACAGGGCTGCAAGATTAAAAGTTGTTTTTTAGGACAATAACTACATCACCTGCCGAACGGACCCCAGGACAGATCTTGGATTATAAGCAGCTATCTGTAGGTACAAGCGGTTTGGGGGTCAGATTGTGGGTACAGAGTCACTTTACTGTTATCTACCAACTTAACCATTAAACTAGCCACAATGGGGCAAACTGAGGACCTGAATCCAAGTCATGGCAATGGACAATGGTATAGATGAAATCGTGCTACCCAGTTGATGTTTCTCTCAGTGTCGTAGGGATCAGATTATTACAGCTTCTGTACAGATTTTCCTATCTACAGGCACAAGAACATTAAAAAAAAAAAAGGAATAAGGAGAGGTCCTAATGATAATGTTGCCCATTTTTCCTGTAGAGGAGACCGGAGGGATAATGTTTCTCCTTGAGGAAAGCATCTTAGAGATGGAGACTTATAGGTCAATCATGCTCCACTGGGAATTCTGGGAAGCAGGATATGCTAAGTAGCTCTTGGATGCCACCTTTAAAGGAGAAGTCCAGATATATATATTTTTTTTTTACCAGTGTTTGGGAGGGGAAGGATAAAAGTAATAACGTGCTCTTACCACCCCCTCTCTAGCGCTGTAGGCCGCGTACCGCCGCTCCTATCCCCGGTCCCTGGCCACTTCCTGGTCTGAGCCGGGACCCGGGTTGCGACGTGTGACTGGCTGAGCGGACCACACACATCACAACCCGGATCCAAGCTCAGACCAGGAAGTGGCCCGAGACCCGTGGACTGGAGTGACGGAATGCGGCCACCAGTGTTGAAGCAGGGGAGGGAGGAGCATGTTATTACTTTTCTCCTCCCCAACACAAGTTAAAAAAAATAGCTTTGCCTGGAGTTCTCCTTTAAGAGTAAGGTAAAAGGAACAACTCTTTTGAAATGGCGGCATCAGAGAGCTGCTTTACATATCCTTCTTACTATACAAGACAGTAACAATATACACCAGTACACGATGGACCTGTTCTTCATCCTTCCTATCGCCTCTGTCTCCTACATGCACACTGTTGACCTATTATACAGTGTAGATTATATTCTCTATTGGACTTTTGTGTTAGTCAGATACCTGTCTGTGCCCAGATGCCAGAGAAGCTTGCAAAGACCAGCAGAATGATTATCGTCGCCATCTCCTACAAGTAGATGTGTATATAGAATTAATTATGACATCATCATTCATATATTACATGAGATATCACTTACAGTTTTATTACAAACCTGATCTGTGGAGTGACCTATTAGTAATATGTATTGGCAATCCGGTTCCTTCTGTACGTTCAGCCATAAAGAATTGGCCTTTAATTTTTTTAATCAAATATGAATGCATCTATAGGGGACCAGTCCTGGTGGAGTATTAAGAGGCTTTAAAACCTGTATTCATAGACATTATTTGTTTTATTTCTTTAAAGGGGGATTTCAGTGAAACAGAACAACTTTTTTTTTTTACATTTCTTTCATAAGGTTTTATAACCTTGAAATATAACTTATTATTAAAGAAAATGGTCTGCTTGGCGGCATTGAGGGGCAATATGGGTGCGGTGCTGCCACCAGTGGCTGTGCTGGTAACTGCAGGGCTGCATTAACCATAATCCCGGCATAGTATATCACCAGCGCTGCTGCATCCAGTTGTAGGGATGCTGAGCCTCCCCTATTGTCTGTTCTATTGCATATGTTCCTGACATACACTGCTTACTCAGTTGTAGTGTATATTCTAGTGCTAATATACATTAAAAAAAGACATCAGTGTAGGCTCAGTATTGCTAATGTTGCATGGGATAGATTAGCAATATCCAACTATTCTGGAACCAGGGCTTCTAAAGCCCTGCAGTTCCCAACACATCCACTAGTGGCAGCAGAGGCCTCTTGGAAACATGGAAACATGGGGAAAAAATTATTGTATTACAAAGTTATAATAACTTATAAAAGTTATTACAAAGTTATATGTAAGAAAAATGATCCTGTTTCACCGGAATGCCCCTTTAATTGGTTGCATTTCTGCAATGCCTCATGGTTCTGAACCTTAGGAATCTCGGGGCCATGACAGTGTTACATTTCACTCGTACACACGGATATGCTTTTAGTTATGGATTTACTGGCTCGTTTTTGTAAAAAAAAAAATGAAAACATGTAATGAAGATAATCCGGCCACAGAGTACAGGGAAAAGCTTCCTGTTACCTGATACCCTGAACACTCCCCTCTAAAAACACCCATCACAGCTGTCATAATAACTGAAGGAGTCTTCAGGAGCCGAGACAAAAAGACCATATAACAGAGTAACTATATCCGCTCAGAATCTCTCTGCTCCATCACCACAATGCCCACGGCTTGTTATGCTATGTACAGTATGGTCAGGAGATATCGCACCCATTGCCAACTATTCGTTTTCCTTTCATATTTTTTTTTAAATGGAAAGACTTTTCCTAAAATTAAGGGTTTTCACCTTCTCACAGGATAGGGGGTAGCAGATGATCTATGGGAGCCACTCTGAAAACGGAGGTAACTAGTACCCCAAGTGACCTGTGCACAGTCAGCACTCTATCCATTCTGTATGGGGCTTCCATTACTGAGATCAGAGCTGTAGATACCTTCAAGGTCATCAAACACCTTACATATTAGTCGGCCATATCTGCTGTTGTCTGGTCGCAGCTTAACCCTCCCCATAGAGAACACAGGAACACTCGGTAGAAGGGAGAGATAAATGACGTCCAGATGATTGTTTGGCCGGGAATTATTGAACTCTTTATGGCGACCTGTATATATTGTCCTAGTTTCTTTATATTTGAGCTTATAGATTACAGTCACATATCTCATGCCGACTATATAAGGAATAGGAACGGAATGGGCTGTGCGATCCTGTGTTCTCTATGGGGAGGAGAGGGTTAAGGCCCTATTCCACGGAACGATTATCGTTCGTATTCGGCCGATATCGGCCGCTACGGACGATAATCGTCCCGTGGAATAGAGTGCAACGATCAGCCGACATCGTTCATGTCGGCTGATCGTTGCAGTCGCTTGTTTTTCAACATGTTGAAAAACAAGCGACTGATATAGCAGCGATCTGCTGCCGTCGCTCCATTGAATAGGAGCATCGGCAGCAGACGCTGCTATTTCCTATGGGCTGCCCGGACGATCAGCGATCCTCCAGGCAGCCCCCCGCAGCTCCCCGCCACCCCCTCCCGCACTTACCCGCTCGTTGCTGCCGCGTTGAATAGCGGCGGCAGTGAGCGGGGAATGAGGAGCGCTCGTTTGCTCCTCTAGACGACCTGTGTAATAGGCCCATTAATCTCTGGCTGTAAGAGCTCTGGCTGCGGCTTACCTCTCCCCAGAACAAAGGGGTCAGGCAGTGATTTCTCAGCACGCCCAACCCCTCTCTCCACCGACATCATCTGGTGGTGGCCTGTCAAGAGAGACCCATACACCGTGAGCGGAGGGTACAGCCGACAAAAGTATAAGGTGTATAGGGACAGAAAAAAAATAAATAAATAAATAAATATATATATATATTATATATATATACATATACATTTGGGATGGTCCGAACCGAGTTCGGTTCGGGTTCGTACGAACCCGAACTCTCGGTAATAATTCCCGCTGTCTGCCCACTCCGTGGAGAGGGTGGATACAGCGGGAGGACGCCTGAAAAACTGGGATACAGCCATAGCCATAGGCTGTATCCCAGTTTTCCAGGCGGTCCTCCCACTGTATCCACCCTCTCCACGGAGCGCGCAGACAGCGGGAATCTGATGCCAAGCGTTCGGGTTCATACGAACCCGAACCTCGGCAGTTTCGGACCATCCCTAATATAATATATATATATATATATATATATATATATATATAATTTTTTTAATTTATTAACAGTGTTTTTATAAAAAATATCATAGACATTAACATATCAGTAAGTTCTCATATGGGGGCAAGTTTTTAGGGGAAATCCACTCAATGCTAGTCCTAGCAGTGACTATTGACGGCCAAGAGATGTGACCTCCGGGCAGAAGATGTCCCAACCAGACAATCCTGTCCTTTGTAACATGGAAGCTTCCCTCGGCAGATGGTCAGTCCCACAAACCCTCTATTAATATCCTTGTAGTATATCCATAGATAAGCATGTACATCATCTTCCTTTCTAACCCAGCCCCTTCATATTGCAGTGCCCTAGCCCACCCTGTTTATCATATATCCAGCGGGTTCAGGAACCTACCTGAAAGATCTGGAGAGAAGTTCCCTCTTGTGCTGTTGAACAGTATAGTCCGGATATGTGCCCTCCTCTGCTTCCCTGTATATGGGAATGGAAGTGTTGTATGAAGAAAGATTTAGAGATTATTTATTTTAGCATGTATGTTTATTTTATTGAGAACAGTCACACCTTTAGTAAAGTGCGAGGGGTTTATGGGAAAGAGGTGCAGACCTCTAATAATGTGCGACTACATAAAGTAAGAATCGCTGATCACTGGTACTGACTGCCTGATCCTGATTGTTACATAGAAGATTGTCAGTCCGACCTTATATTATTATTATAGATATATGTTTATCCCAGGAAGGTTTAAATTCAGTAAGGGCCGTATTGTCTGAGCTGATGAATCTGTAAAGAAAATATTTTGCATCTGGACCAAAAACACGATCAGCCAATGATCATTGTCTTTAGTATATGGAGTGATGATCTGCCAAATCAGGCCGATTATCACTTCATGTAATGGTGCCCTTACTGTAGATTTACCTACCACATCTGCTGGACGTTTGATTGAGGCATCTACTACTACTTTTTCAATAAAGTAATATTATGTACCCTCAGGTCATGCATTTTTTTTTTTAAATCTCAGCAGTACCTTATATATTTCACAGATAGGGTGAGTTCATACTGAGGAATTCTCGCGGATAATGTTCGCAGAATTCCGCTGTCTGTTCGCAAGCACGGCCGCGCGCCTGTCCACCGTTTCCATAGACACCGTTCTATGGGCCGGCCTATTCCGCTATCCGCCAAAAGAAGTTCCAAAGAAGTTTTTCTTTCCATGCAGTGCTGGAACTATCATCATTTTTTTTTTTTTTTTTTGCAGTTTTTCCACAATAGACTTCTCTAGGGGAGTAAAAATGTCAGAAAAAAAAATGTCTATATACATACTGGCTTTTTTTCCCCTGGTCCCTCAATAGAAATTCTGGAATTGCAGAAACCTAAAAAATAAAAAGGTAATAAATTGCAAGCAAGCCATATAGTCTGACCATGCTAAAGCCTTTTAGTGAAAGAAAAAGTCAAATTTGTCTCAACACAGTAGATTATATATAGATTCTATACAGATTCCTCTGTATAGAACATGCACATGTTAAATCAAAACTAACAGCAGGTTAGAAGACAGTAACCGGCTGTTATGTTCCTCTGGCGCTGAAAATTAAGTTTCTTACTTATATCCTCAGCGACATTTGGCCAAAGCTTCAGTTTTATTTGATATGCAAATTAGGTGATTTGGTGCCCTGGGGTAGGGACTACCACCCCAAAGTCCACCCCCCTTATGAATAATCATCCAACACTAAGCTGTGATGAAGTGAGTGAGAATTGGAAAGAGGGTGGATTCGAACAGCCACATTTACATAATAATAAAACTGAACATTTTTAAAAAATGGCACTGAAGATAAAGGCAGTATATGAGCTGGTGGCCTTCTCGGCCATTTTTAGCTTGGAAGATTAGTGTGCACAGTGTCAGAGCAGGACAACTCACTACTTTATACCAGCAACAATGCAACTTTTTTTTTTTTTACATTTTAAAAAGCATTTAGTTTAGAACTGATTTGGGTCGAACCGATTCTTCAACTCGAAATTTCGCAAACCTGTCGGACCGAACTCTCCAAACATTCACTCATCTCTTTACATCACCCACAAAGAAGTCAGCTGACATGGGATGCCATCATAGCATATGGCTGTATGTGACTCTGTGTAAGCTCTGTCACTATGTAAACCTCCTGTTGGTACATTTGGACATTTCCCAAAAGATTACATGGCCCTTTACAAACAGTGTAATCCTGCACTTATAACACAGCCATGTTGACTCTTCTCTAGAACTCCTGGACTGAGATAGGTAAATAGATTTCATGTAACAATGATGTATAACCCTTTATTACTTGAATGTCTCCTTGTACGTTTATATGGGTTTTCCAGGGCTGGAATATTGATGGTCCCTGACGACTGTCAGAATGAAAGGCTGGTGTACTCCAGTGCCATGTCCACGTCATTGTATACAATGCTGTTTTTATGCTTGTGGCTGTGCCTGATACTACTGATCAGTACCATTCACTCATCTCCATTCTACCTGGCACTGACAGAAGAATGCTGGTCCAGATATTGCTAACTCCCCCCGAGTTTCATTTATTCCCTCTTAGAACATAAAGAGGTTTTCCAGGAAAAATTCACTTTTCCCTTACGCATAGGATAGGGGAAAAGTAGAAGGTCACGGGGGGGTCCGACCTCTGCACCCCCCTGTACCCAAGCCCCACTGGCTGTGTTATGAATAAAGCTGCGGGTACGGCATGAGACCTGCAGCTCTATTCATTTTTATGGAGCGACAGAAAGAGGCGAGTACACCGGAAGAGCACTGTACCCGGCTCTTTCCGTCGGCTCCATAGGAATCAATAGAGCCACGAGTCACCTGCCGGATCTGCGTTGCTATTCTAAATTGAGCCAGTTGGACCTAATAACAAGATTGGCCGGGGGTACAGAGGTTGGACCCAATACCCCCACCCCCACAACCTCCTACTTTTCCCCTATCCTGTGGATGGGGGGAAAGTAAATTTTTACTGGACCTCTTTAAACCTTATGGGGGAGATTTATCAAACATGGTGTAAAGTGAAACTGTCTCAGTTGCCCCTAGCAACCAATCAGATTCCACCTTTCATTTTCCAAAGAGTCTGTGAGGAATGAAAGGTGGAATCGGATTGGTTGCTAGGGGCAACTGAGACAGTTTCACTTTACACCATGTTTGATAAATCTCCCCTAATGTGTCCAGTATTGATGTTTCTTATTTGCTGGCCTACATAAAAGCAGTAATCATGTCATCACATCAGGACTAAGGGCCATATTACACTGATCTTCTAGATCGGCGCTGGCTAACTAAGCCTATTACACAGCTTAATGATCAGGCAGCATTGTTTGTTAGTGATGTCTGTGCAGCCCTTACTGCCTATATAGAACATAATAAAGTTTTACTTACCTCTTCGGCCAATAAACACTACAGGCCCCCCCCCCCCCAAACCACTTGTACCTCCGGATCGCTGCTTTTAATCCAAGATCTGTCCTGGGGTCCGTTCGGCAGGGGATGCAGTTATTGTCATAGAAACAACTTTTAATCTTGCAGCGCTGTGTCTAACGGCCGGGGCTTACATTTGTATATGCATTAGGCTGGACAGAGAGGTGGTGCCAGCCTAATGCATATACAAATGTAAGCCCCGGCTATTAGACACAGCGCTGCCGGATTAAAAATAGTTTTTATGACAATAACTGCATCCCCTGCTGAATGGATCCCAGGACAGATCTTGGATTAAGCAGCTATCTGAAGATACAAGTGGTTTGGGGGGGGGGGGGGGGGGCAGATTGTGGGTACAGAGTCGCTTTAAGTCAGTAAATGAAGAACCTATAGGGGTAAGAACTCTATAACTATTACATACATTGTGTATCCTTGTAATCGTACTGACCTGCAGAGTTATGGCTTTTAAAAGTCAGGGAGAAAAAAATAAAAACTGGGTCTTGTTGAAGTGAAAAGAAAATCACTTAAAGGGAACCCCCCGTTAGAGCCCCCTATACTCACCTAATCCCGCCGGGTCCCGCTTCTGGAGGTGGTCGGGTGACGGAGATCTCAGCCGCTGGACTCTCCTGTCATTCTCAATGGGTGTTGGACTCATCTCTCAGCGCGCGCGCCGGGCTGCAGCGGCTGAGATCTCCGTCACCCGACCGGATCCAGAAGCGGGACCCGGCGGGATTAGGTGAGTATAGGGGGCTCTAACGGGGGGTCGGGAGCCTGTCACCCTGGCACAGGGGGTGACAGGTCCTCTTTAAAATCGGGAAATCCTTCACAGTCCCGCACAGTCAAACATTAGCCATCTGTCAATCATTCTGGAGGAGGCAGGGGCGGCCTAAAGACACAATGGCGGACAGAGAATGGGGTGGGCGCATGCAGTGTTACAGACCTGCCTCTGTGATGCCAGCCCAAAATTTTTTTACCAATGCGTTGGATCCTGGAGCAGCGCTGAAGGTATGTACTGTATATGTATACGATGCTGGTGTAATATGCAGAACCGTGCCGTCAGTTTCCCCTTAAGAAAACAAATCCCACGTGTGTACTCTGTGAAATGCACACTTGGGCTTTATCTTAGATTACAGCCTTTCACTATTGATAAGGGAGTCATATTTACCCAATCCTTATCATATTTACCCAATCACAAGTCATTTTAGAATTTGAGCAAATTTCTTCATAAAAGACATAATCTGGTGACCATAGCCTACTGGGCAAATGACGATACAGAGAGCTTAACCGTCCATAAATAGCGAGACCGTATACAGAAGCCTTTACTGCGAATCAATGCGGACAAGGGAGAGGGCTCTAGAAAACTGCGGTAAGGAGCATGGTAGGTCACCCCAGATATTTACCTTAAAGGGGTATTCCTCAACTCATCTCAACTAATATACTTGTGGTGCGTTCACAGATTTCATTTAAGTAACTGAACACAGCATCAAATCTGCACCATCAAATCTGCTGCAGATCCTGTAGGTGTGAACGCACCCGTAGGGTTTGTCAAGTTAAATATCTCTGCAAATAAATTAATTAATAGCAAACTTGCCTCCTTCCCTCATATGCATGCTCTTTTCTTCCTTTCCCTTTGCTGACAGATCATTGTTTGGGTGATCAACCACTACTCTTCTCTAAAAGCAATGGTCTGGATGGTGAATATAGTTATAGTATAAATAATTATACACAGGGTATATATATATATATATATATATATATATATATATGTGTGTGTGTGTGTGTCATAAAGTATCTAGCTATATCTCTATACATCTGCACTATATACATAGACCTGAGTGGTAATCCATAGAGCATGTCCCTTGTACAGAAATAATGTGCTATTAGATCCTAATTGCAGTATTATTACTGCATCAGGATGTAATAAGACATTTAGCTGACTGTAAAGGTAATTGTACAGTAGGTACAGTAAAGGTGACTGTAAAACTGTGCCCGTGCCTTCAGAAGCAGATGTTGGCTATAATATACTTATTTTTTAAAGGCTGAGATCGGATTTATCTCAGATCCCGGCTGTTAGATATGTCACCACTGGGCAGGAGACATAGCTGTCAGATGGGTGGCTGTTATATCTGTATGGTTAGTGTTACACCGAAAGGCAATAATGTTTTGGATGTTTTATAATGCAAGGGGGTGCTTTAAAAAAACAGCAGCAGCAAGATGACTCCTAGTCCCCACTGCTCATGGGAATGCCTGCTAGGCCAGTCACTGTCTGCAGCGAGTGGTGGTCTGCCTAAGCCAGGATTTGAAACATGAGAGAAAGCAATGGAAACTGCAGGCATGAAGTACCCCTTTAAACCAGTGACCAAACACTTTTAGGCTATGTTCACACAATGTATATTTTCGTAAAAGTACAGCCGTAGTTGCCGACTGCAACAACGGCCGTGATTAATACGAAAATATACGTTACGATGCCGTCTATGGAATCCCAGACGGAGTATATACACACAGTAAACGCTCCGACCGGGATCTCTAGCGCCGCTGCAAAAAACTGACATGTCAGTTTTTTGCAGCCGCTATTCATTGAATAGTGGGCGCAGAGAACCTGTCAGTGCACACAATGAAGCGCGCAGCTCCGGCTTAGCGGCGCTAAAGATCATCCAGCCAGTACTGCAGTACCGGCTAGAATGATCTTATCTGACACCAGCCATTCCGTGTCATGCAATGTGTGAACATAGCCTTAATGGGGAAAATACAATTTTGCTGATTTTTAATCATTTTAAGTAATAAAATAAAAGCCTACAAAAATATTCTTTTTTAATGTCATCATTTTTATTTATTTTTTTTAAGAAAAAGGTAATGTTCTGTTTCCCTGAAATAGGGCTTTAATTTGTATTATTTAGCAAAGTAATAAATGTAAAGATAGCACACTAGGTACTTACACAGTCCTGTACAGGTAGGATAAGGTTATATAATGGATTTTGTTTACATCTGCTTATATGATTTGTTTCCATTTGTTCCAGGAGATGAGAATGATAATCTGGGCATTGTTCTTTGCTAATGTCCCTGGGGTTGTGGGACAGATTGGTGAGTTAAAGGGACAACATCACCGACACCAAGCTTTGTATAAACTGCACATATGGGGGGGGGTCTTGATAATCCTTTCTTACCCTACATTTACCACTTTAGGACTGAACCTAACCAGGGACACAAGACTATATTCCCCGACAGGGGAGAGTCCAGAGAGTCCCAGTCTTCTTTCCTGTTCTGAAAACTTTCTGACTTGCATGTTTGAGAATAGCATATAACAGTTCAAACTGGGGTTTTAGCGCCACCTTCAGGCCGTGTCTATCAGATTCTAATAGTTTTGACAGGTTTATTGTAAGAAATGTAACTTCTGATGTAATATGCATTGTAAGCTTAGAGGGGGTCCTAATGTTTTATTCTTTGACATAATTAAAGGTGCAAGGAGGGTGTGTGTGCATATATGTAATATAAATATATATGTTTGTAGGTAACAGGTACATCTCAATGTGTTGTAGCCGCAACATATTTACAATGAGAACATGTCTAGGTTTAAGGGGATTATGCCATATATAATATTTCTTACTTATCCAGAGGAGGCTGTTTGCGCAATGAGACCTCTGTGATCATGAAGGCGGGGGAACCCAAACCCTTCACTGTCCATGGGACTAATAGAAATAGCCGATTACTTGAATATACCACTAATCCAAATATTACCCCCCCGCCCTCAGATAGCATAATTATAGAAGTAACAAAATTAGCTCATCCAGTAGGGGGCAGTGTCACTCAGTATTTCTCCATGTTCTGCTTACAACAGGGGGCATTTTAGAGGGGGCATTTTACATGGGGGGTTTGGCTATAATTTATATGGAGGGCACTCATAGAAGAAGAATGTGGTGGGCACTTTTGTTCGGTTGGGTGTGTGACTTTTGTATGTACTTTTGTATGCAGTAGCATTATGCTGACACTTGATGTGATGTGTTATGTGGCTGGTACGATAGGTACATGGCTGGCACTATATATAGTGTTATGTGGGAGGTACTTTGTGCATTGGGCACTTGGGGGTATACAGCTTTAACTGTATATGGAGTTTTGTTACTGTAAATCTGATTATACAGAACAGAAATCTATGGGTATTGTCAAAAGGGTTTAAAGGGGTATTATAGTAAGAACAACCATTGTCTATATGTCCCATTAGCTTAAAGGGATGTCATACAGAGGGCAGAGGGGTCCTACATCCAGACTACAACATAGAGAGCAGCTCCTGAAGCCATCCATGTAATAACAAAATGTCCCTGTTAAGCATAATCATCTGAAGAGACAGCCCTTTAAATCATCCTATAGGCCTTAAGACATCTCCCCAATAGGGCTTATGGAGGTTCCAATATGGGGATCTTCCACTTGCAACTCCCTTTTACATACTTACCGAGTTCAGTCCTTAAAACGGACCATGAAAGTATTAGGGTCTATGAAAAAAGTTGTTTTGGGGTACAGTCCCACAGACTGGGCTGAAAGGGATCCTGTCACCAAGACAATGCTATCTGATCTATCGCCATCATGTCATAGAGCAGGAAGAGCTGAGTGGATTGATATATATCTCTATGGGAAAGGACTTGTAAATTGTTTATTGAAATCTCTGATCATTCTGTGATAAGGAGTCCAGTGGGCGGTGTCTCTCAATGGACTGGACTCTTTAGCAGAGACTTCAATCAATAAATTACAAGTTATACTGAATCTTTTCCTATAAAGCTCCTCAGCTCCTTCTGCTCTATAACATGATGCCAATAGCTTAGGTAGAATTTTCATAGTGACGGGTTCCCTTTAAATATCCAATACATACAGATTTATAAATGTATTACATATAAACTGGATCTGTCCTTCAATTCTACTGGAAATGAAACTCATGCATTATATCTATGTTCTTCTTCCTTCGCAGACATGAATGGTAAAGCGTTTGCTTTCTATGAGAGCTTTGCTGACTATGTGCAGCTTATACCTGCTAAAACCTTCTTCACTGAGTTCACCATATGTGTAAAAACCTGCAAAAACCTGACACAGAACACGATGGAAGTAGGTTTGGGAACCGGACATGACTACTTTGGCGTTTCGGTTTGTCCCGACCCTAAGAAGCCGGTTGGATCCAATGTCTACATTCACTATAAAGGGTCTGGTGAAGCTTTCGATCTCGCTGCCGCTATAACGTGGATCGACATCTGTGTGACATTTGATTTTAGCAATGGAAAGCTGGTCCTGCTGATTGGTGGGAATAAATGTAAAAGCTTACAGCTAGGGGGCACTAAACAAACTTCTGTGCGGTCAGCGCCTGTGATTATTAGGAGGACCAAGTACGGCCAAGCTAATACGAATGTGGCTCAGATAACAGCGGTCAACATGTGGAGCTTGGCACTGAGCGTGCGTGATATACAAAGATTCAGGGAGCAAAGAGAAGGTGGTGATATCATTAACTGGGGGGCACTGGTCATACATCTGACCACCCTGTCCCTATAGAACAGCCTAGGTGTTCTGCCAACAACATGCTCTAACAAATTTTTTTCACTGAAGTACCCCTTTAAATGCTGCGACACTCTGCTTCCTGCCATGCCAGTCTATCTTGTAGCCGGAGTCAGCATTGCACCCCCAGTCACAAAAGGCCCCCATTCACATACTCACCTGGCCCGGTGCAGTTCCACAGTGTTTGTTCTCCCAGCTCCCCAGCTTCCAGGGAGCTAAAATAACGGAGGAACACCGGGGGACTGAGCCATGGTGAGGAGGAACACCGGGCCAGGTGAGTATGTGCGGGGGTGTGCGTGTGTGTGTGTGTGTGGGGGGGGGGTGACGTAGAGTTTTTTTTTACTAAGGGGCTCCATGAATCCTCGCTACAACCCTGCATATAGAAATAGTATACATATAAATATATATTATAGAGCAGTGCTTCTCAAACTTTTTCTACTGGAGCCTTGTCCAACAGACCAAGGCAATGCCCGCGTCTCACCAGATGGACCAAGAGGGTGCCTGGGCCTCACTTCATGTGGTGAAAGTCCATTAAAAAGCTAAAAATAATGCTAGGGTTACATTTCACCCGTCTCCCAAGCTCTATATACTAATAAAGAAAGTACAAAATAAATTAATAATGTTGCTAAAATTGCGATTTTTGCAAACAGCAAAAGGACTGTGCAGATCATGGTTAATTTTGTGAAAACTGGCTCCTCAGCTGGGCCTCACCAACAACTAGGGGGCACCTCACAGTTTGAGAAGCACTGCTATACAGTGTAAGTACACTATGGGGGAGATTTATCAAACATGGTGTAAAGTGAAACTGGCTCAGTTGCCCCTAGCAACCAAACAGATTCCACTTTTCCTTTTCCAAAGAGTCTGTGAGGAATGAAAGGTGGAATCTGATTGGTTGCTAGGGGCAACTGAGCCAGTTTCACTTTACAGCATGTTTGATAAATCTCCCCCTATATTCCTGAACATACACTGTATCTATATATAGTATTTATCTGACCACTGCTTCTAAAGCAGAGTGGTGGTCTGTAACCTAGACAACGAGCTGTCAACAATGGGAGGAAAAGAGCAGCATATCAGGAGAAGGACACAAGCTTGGTCAATGAATGTATTTGAAAAAGTATTTATAAAGAATCTATCAGTAGGTTTATGCTGTCCTATCTCATGGTAGCATAAACTAGTAACAGAAAAGCTGTACAGAATGACGTATCACTTACATTGTTCTGTGTAGCTCATTCAGAGATATCATCCTGAATAACATGGACATTAAGTCCTCTCCATTATGTGCATGAGCCCAGTAGTCCTGGATATTCATGAGCAGAAAACTCTGCCCACCAGCTGCTGATTGGCCGCGTTATCTATCCATGCTGTGTATAGGCAGTCAACTGTCAATCAGCAGCTGCAGGGCAGGGGAAGGGGTGTGGCAAGAATCTTTTTCTCCTGCATATTAGGAGAACTTGTGAACAGAATGATGTAAGTAATATACTGATCTGTTCAGCGTTTCTGTCACTACTTTATGCTGCCCTCATTTAAGGAGGCAGAAACCTAGTGACAGATTCCCTTCAACTTGATAGGTTCTACAAGTATAACTAAGATAGTTGTTAGGGGCATCTCTTCTACCCGCTGATAACTATGATCAATGGGGGTTTCTGAAGCCGTGACCAGATTAAAGGAATTTTACCATAGACTTTTTTATTTTCTTCTTTTTTTTGGAGTCGATTCATGTATTAAATTTAGTAGTGGATAAAGATGTATATATATTCTAACTTTGTAGGTTGGTCACTTAAAAAATGATATGGCTTGACAGCTTCAAATTCCCTCCACACAGCAGCAATAAGGGGTGCTAGCCATATATGCAGGCTCGGACTGGCCCACAGGGGAACAGGGGAATCCCCCGGTGGGCCCTACCCCTTGGTGGGCCCTTGAGCAGGAGGCCTCACTGTCTAGCAGCTCCAGAATGACATATCCAGCACATATCTTTCACCCAGTCACTTATTGCCTCTATGGAGTAACCTGGGGTTTCATAATATTATATAATGGCAGGGAGTGACTAGGGTGACAGGCAGCAGCATGTAGCATGCAGATTTAGCGTAGCCCCTCTCCTCTCCCTTGGGACCCTCCACCACCTCCTCCTCTCAGACTACCCCCATCTGCTCTATATGCTACTGCTAGCAGTTGCATACCTCCCAACTTTTGCAAAGAGCAAAGAGGGACATGTGTGCCACAGTCCCCATAGCCACACCCCCATAGCGACCCTCCATAGCCACACCCCCATAGTGACCCTCCATAGCCACGCCCCCATAGTGACCCTCCATAGCCACGTCCCATAGCAACCCTCCATAGCCACGCCCCCATAGCAACCCTCCATAGCCATGCCCCCATAGCAACCCTCCATAGCCACTCCCCTACAGTCACCACATGCTGCTGACTGAATAGTGCCCTATACAGTATCCAATCCCCCCCCCAAATGCCCTATACAGTATCCAATCCCGCCCAAAATGCCCCACATAGTATCCAATCCCCCCAATAGTGCCACACATTAAAATTAAAATTTAGACTGGTGCAAACTACCCACAGCAACCAATCACAGCTCAGCTTTAGGCTGTGCTGAAAGGAAAGCTGAGCTGTGATTGGTTGCTGTGGGCGGTTTGCACCGGTCTAAATTTTACACCCTTTGAGAAATCTCCCCCATAGTATCCAATCCCCCACATAGTATCCAATGCCCCCATATAGTGCCCCACATAGTATCCAATGCCCCCATATAGTGCCCCACATAGTAGCCAATGCCCCCATATAGTGCCCCACATAGTAGCCAATGCCCCCATATAGTGGTCCACATAGTAGCCTATGCCCCCATATAGTGCCCCACATAGTAGCCAATGCCCCATATAGTGCCCCACATAGTAACCAATCCCCATATAGTGCCCCACATAGTAGCCAACCCCCCCCCATATAGTGCCCCACATAGTAGCCAATCCCCCATATAGTGCCCCACATAGTAGCCAATACCCCCATATAGTGCCCCACATAGTAGCCAACCCCCCCATATAGTGCCCCACATAGTAGCCAATCCCCCATATAGTGCCCCACATAGTAACCAATCCCCCCATATAGTGCCCATATAGTAGCCTATGCCCCCATATAGTGCCCCACATAGTATCCAATGCCCCATATAGTGCCCCACATAGTAGCCAATTCCCCATATAGTGCCCCACATAGTAGCCAATTCCCCCATATAGAGCCCCACATAGTAGCCTATGCCCCCATATAGTGTCCCACATAGTAGCCAATGCCCCCATATAGTGCCCCACATAGTAGCCAATCCCCCATATAGTGCCCCACATAACAGCCAATCCCCATATATGCCCCACATAATAGCCAATCCCCATATATGCCCCACATAATAGCCAAACCCCATATATGCCCCACATAATAGCCAATCCCCATATATGCCCCACATAATAGCCAATCCCCATATAGTGCCCCACAAAGTAGCCAATGTCCCCATAGTAGCCAATCCCCCATATTGTGCCCACATAGTAGCCAATGCCCCTCATATAGTGCCCCACATGTTATCCAATCCCCCATATAGTGCCCCACATATTATCCAATCCCCCATATAGTGCCCCACATATTATCCAATCCCCCATATAGCTCCCCACAGAGTAGCCAGTCGCCCCATTAGTGTGGCTCCTGCGAAAAAAAAACAATAAACCAGTAACTCACCTGTCCGCCGGTCCCAGCAGCTCCTCTCCTGGCAGAGCGCGCACTCCCGTCATCCTCCGGGGCGGGCAGCGGGGTATACAGACACTGACTGTGCCGGAAGTGAGTCATGACAGAGGCTGCAGGTCACTTCCGGTACAGTCAGTGTCACTGTACCCCGCTGCCCGCCCTGGAGGATGACGGGAGTGCGCGCTCTGCCAGGAGAGGAGCTGCTGGGACCGGCGGACAGGTGAGTTACTGGTTTATTGTTTTTTTTCGCTGGGGCCACATATAATGAGGGACACTGGGTGCCGTTCCGGGACCGCGGGACAGCACCCCTAAAACGGGACAGTCCCGCGAAATCCGGGACAGTTGGGAGGTATGCAGTTGGGACACCAGAGGAGAGGAGGGAGAGGGGCTGCAGCCTGCAAAGTGGAGCTGCAAATCTGACAGCATGTGAGCTGTACCTGGTGCTTTCCTGTATCAGAGGTAAAACTGTGTGTGTGGACATGAAGTATGTACATTATGTGAGTCTGTGTGTATGGTGCATGTATTATCTATGCATATATGTATTGTGCATTTGTTTAGATGTGCGTATAGTGCACGTACTATATATACATATAGGTAATGTGCATTTCTTTATCTGTGTATGAGGTGTGTGTGTATTGTGCATATTTGTATGTAATATGTATGTACACGTTTTGTGCACACCCCTAAAACTCCCCCTCTCAAACCTAAACCAGCAGGTGTCAATTAAGCAGGGAGGGAGGAGAGGGGAGATTTTCCAGCTTTTAGCTATTAGGTTGGAGAAGCCTCTTTGCCTCTTTGTACCAGAGAATAAAAACATTTTCTATGCTATAGAAGCACAGACAAATATTTTTAAGGTACAATGTGTCTTCTTGACCTAACAGCATCTAACAGTGTCAGCAGATTCCTTTAAAGGAAAAGTCTCCTGAAACTAACAAATGACAGGCAGGCAGGGGGGTGCTGGAAGATGATAAAGAAACTATACTCACCAGTCCCCGTGCCCCTGCACCACTCTCTCGCACAGCCGCTGGAAGTCATTTTCAATCATTTCTGACTGGGTTCCGTGTATGTCATGGCCCTAGCTCCTTTAGCTGCAATGTCACTTACTCAGCTGATGGATTGCCTGCTTAGCTAGTCAATCACTGCAGCGGTGTCCATCCCCAATCAGTGATTGGCTGATTGGGCAATCCATCAGCCGAGTATGTTATGTTGCAGCTGGAGGAGCTGCAGGAGGTCGGTGGCTACCTGAGATTTGTTAGTGTCATTGGACTTCTCCTTTCTAGAAACTTAAAGAGGTACTCCGGGCTATGTGTATTTTCCCTGTATGGCCGGGAGGGGGTGGATATAGAGGCCGCCGGTTACTTACCTCCCCGGTTCCAGCGCTAGGTCCTGGATCGTGGCGCCCCGTTCTCCCGTCTGGCTGTCGCTTTCTGGTCTGAGCTGCGGCTTGAGATGTGACGTCTCAAGGCAGCCATTCAGCGGTCGTAGCGGAGTCGCTCCTCGGCCGCTGAATCGCTGAGCTGCCTTGAGATGTCATGTCTCAAGCCGCAGCTCAGACCAGGAAGCGGCCGCGCAACGGAAGAATAGGGCGGCGCGATCTGGGACCCAGTGCTGAAACCGGGGAGGTAAGTGAATGGCAGCCTTTATATCCATACCTCCCAACTGTCCCGGATTCGGAGGGACAGTCCCGATTTTGGGGTCATGTCCCTCCGTCCCGGTACAGCCCCCATGTGTCCCGCCGCCCCCCCCGCACCTCACTTACACTGGCAGAGCAGGAGATATAAGCTTCCTGCTCTGCAAAGACTCTTGTGGCCGAAGGCGTCATTCTGCCTCCGGCCACAAGAGGCCGCTCTCTCCCCCATAGCTCCTGCCAGGGCCGGATTATCACAGCTCTGTGGTGCGCCCCCTATACAGTACCTGGCAGTGAGAGCTGGTGCCGGAGGAGGAGGCTGCCGGGGTCCAGGAAGGGGGCAGAACACATGACCTGCATCACCAGGGAGAGAAGAGCAGTGGTGAGTGCTCCGGGGAGGGGGTGTCTGGGGGTTCTGTCAGGTGTCCCTCAGCTGTACATGGTGCTTATCCCCCCCTCCTCCTTCCCCTGCTCTCAGTGCCCCCTGTGCTTATCCCCCCCTCCTCCTTCCCCTGCTCTCAGTGCCCCCTGTGCTTGTCCCCCCCTCCTCCTTCCCCTGCTCTCAGTGCCCCCTGTGCTTGTCCCCCCTCCTGCTTCCCCTGCTCTCAGTGCCCCCCTTTGCTTGTCCCCCCCTCCTCCTTCCCCTGCTCTCAGTGCCCCCTGTGCTTGTCTCCCCCTCCTCCTTCCCCTGCTCTCAGTGCCCCCTGTGCTTGTCCCCCCCCCTCCTCCTTCCCCTGCTCTCAGTGCCCCCTGTGCTTGTCTCCCCCTCCTCCTTCCCCTGCTCTCAGTGCCCCCTGTGCTTGTCCCCCCCCCTCCTCCTTCCCCTGCTCTCAGTGCCCCCTGTGCTTGTCCCCCCCCTCCTTCCCCTGTGCTTGTCCCCCCCCCTCCTCCTTCCCCTGCTCTCAGTGCCCCCTGTGCTTGTCTCCCCCTCCTCCTTCCCCTGCTCTCAGTGCCCCCTGTGCTTGTCCCCCCCTCCTCCTTCCCCTGCTCTCAGTGCCCCCTGTGCTTGTCCCCCCTCCTTCCCCTGCTCTCAGTGACCCCTGTGCTTGTCCCCCCCCCCTCCTTCCCCTGCTCTCAGTGCCCCCTGTGCTTGTCCCCCCCTCCTCCTTCCCCTGCTCTCAGTGCCCCCCTGTGCTTGTCCCCCCTCCTTCCCCTGCTCTCAGTGCCCGTGCTTGTCCCCCCCTCCTCCTTCCCCTGCTCTCAGTGCCCCCTGTGCTTGTCCCCCCCTCCATCCCCTGCTCTCAGTGCCCCCTGTGCTTGTCCCCCCCTCCTTCCCCTGCTCTCAGTGCCCCCTGTGCTTGCCCCCCCTCCTTCCCCTGCTCTCAGTGCCCCCTGTGCTTGTCCCCCCCCTCCTCCTTCCCCTGCTCTCAGTGCCCCCCTGTGCTTGTCCCCCCTCCTTCCCCTGCTCTCAGTGCCCCCCTGTGCTTGTCCCCCCTCCTTCCCCTGCTCTCAGTGCCCCCTGTGCTTGTCCCCCCCTCCTCCTTCCCCTGCTCTCAGTGCCCCCTGTGCTTGTCCCCCCCTCCTCCTTCCCCTGCTCAGTGCCCCCTGTGCTTGTCCCCCCCTCCTCCTTCCCCTGCTCTCAGTGCCCCCTGTGCTTGTCCCCCCCCTCCTCCTTCCCCTGCTCTCAGTGCCCCCCTGTGCTTGTCCCCCCCCTCCTTCCCCTGTGCTTGTCCCCCCCTCCTCCTTCCCCTGCTCTCAGTGCCCCTGTGCTTGTCCCCCCCTCCTCCTTCCCCTGCTCTCAGTGCCCCCTGTGCTTGTCCCCCCCCTCCTCCTTCCCCTGCTCTCAGTGCCCCCCTGTGCTTGTCCCCCCCTCCTTCCCCTGTGCTTGTCCCCCCCCCTCCTTCCCCTGTGCTTGTCCCCCCCTCCTCCTTCCCCTGCTCTCAGTGCCCCCTGTGCTTGTCCCCCCCTCCTCCTTCCCCTGCTCTCAGTGCCCCCTGTGCTTGTCCCCCCCTCCTCCTTCCCTTGCTCTCAGTGCCCCCTGTGCTTGTCCCCCCCTCCTCCTTCCCCTGCTCTCAGTGCCCCCCTGTGCTTGTCCCCCCCCTCCTTCCCCTGTGCTTGTCCCCCCCTCCTCCTTCCCCTGCTCTCAGTGCCCCTGTGCTTGTCCCCCCCTCCTCCTTCCCCTGCTCTCAGTGCCCCCTGTGCTTGTCCCCCCCTCCTCCTTCCCCTGCTCTCAGTGCCCCCCTGTGCTTGTCCCCCCCCTCCTTCCCCTGTGCTTGTCCCCCCCCCCTCCTTCCCCTGTGCTTGTCCCCCCCTCCTCCTTCCCCTGCTCTCAGTGCCCCCTGTGCTTGTCCCCCCCTCCTCCTTCCCCTTCTCTCAGTGCCCCCTGTGCTTGTCCCCCCCTCCTCCTTCCCCTGTTCTCAATGCCCCCTGTGCTTGTCCCCCCCTCCTTCCCCTGCTCTCAGTGTAGTGGAGATACTGATCTGTGTATAGTGGATGTTGTGTAGTAATGGTATGGGGGGTATAAGTCACTATGTGGTGAAGATGTGGTGATATTTGTTTTTTACATAATGGTAATAGGTGATGTGGCTATGGGGGCGTGGTTATGGGGAGGGCGTGGCTATGAGGAGGGCGTGGCTTTAGGGGCGTTTTGCATTGCCGCGACTGTCCCTCTTTCCTCTCAGCAAAAGTTGGGAGGTATGTCTATATCCACCCCCTCCCAGGCCATACAGGGAAAATACACATGCTTTTTGCATAGAGTGACTGACAAGTTACTAGCAGTGAGCAAGCATCACTAGTCACATACACATCTCTGTGCAGAGTTACTATAGTAATGTAAAAGGTTTGGTGCTTGTTATATCTGTAAGTAGAGTGGGCCCCAAGAATTAAATTTTTAGGTGGGTGCTCCCCCTAAAAAATTTATTTCAAATCAACTGGTGCCAGAAAATTATATAGATTTGTAATTTATTTCTATTTAAAACCCGTCCCGTACTTATCAGCTGCTGTATGTCCTACAGGCAGTAGTATATTCTTTCCAGTCTGATACAGTGCTCTATGCTGCCACCTCTGTCCATGTCAGGAACTTACTCTGGAAAGTTCCTGATATGGACAGAGGTGGCAGTAGAGATCACTGTGTCAGACTGGAAAGAATACACCACTGCCTGCCTGCAATGACAAATAATTGAAACATTTTTGTTTTGCTGGAGTACCACTTTAATACTGTGAACTATTTTACTTTTTAACAACCCCTTTTGTACAGTCAGTGCAGTTTCTCCAGTGATCATCTAATCGGGTGATGACCGATTTCCTATGAAAGCCTGGGAAACGTCTTATACGTTTTACATGCCAGCCATACTGCTTGTCTTTGCTCTCCAGGTAGGGATCCCCTCCTTCCCTATTCATCTCAACAGCTTTATTAATAATATTCTTTGGCAGCCCTTTAAATATACAATTACATCAGATTGTCAGCAGTTTCCTTCATGTTAACAAATCTGCTGTATATAACCATATACTGGTGGATTCTAAACTGAGTGACCGGAAATGCTGGGAATTGTAGTGTATAGATTTGTCTGTAAACCACAAGTGTCCCTCCAAAAAGTTGGGAGGTATAGAGGAAGGGCTGACTGCAAAGCATTATGGGGAAGCTTAAAGTCATGTGTTTTCAGTCATCATCATCATCATAAACTTTTCAGCAATGGAGCAGCTTTATCAACCTGCCAGAGATTTGCCCATAGCAACCAATCACAGCTCACCTTTCATATCTTAACAAGCTCTTATTAAATCAAAGAAGAGCTCTGATTGGTTGCTATGGGCAGGTTAGACTGTCTAAATTGCGCATGGCAACCAATCACAGTTCAGCTTTTATTTAACCAAAGTAATTTGAGAAACAAAAGCTGAGCAGTGATTGGTTGCTATGGGCCACATCAAACCATATTATTTATTGCTCAGTGTGGCCTAACTATAAGCTGTTTGCTTGGTTACAAGTGTGTTTAGTGACCTCTGCAGTAAAGCTCATCGCCAGTAATTAATGGGTTAATGTTTCAGATGTGTTTACCTGCAGTAACCATGGCAACCGTGCACTATGATGACAAGCGCTTATGTCATAAAGAAGGTTCCATAAAGCAATGCACCGCGTCCTGATCAGTGCCATATTGGATGCGCCAGAGGACCTTGAGCTTGTATAATTTACTGCCCCCTACCCTTGATGGAATTTGGAGGGTCTAGCAGGGGAAAAGGGGTGGTCTGCTTTAGACTACCCCTTCATCGAGTCGCCACCTTCTTGAGAAGTGGACCTGGATCTGTGAGGGAGAAGAGCTACAGCCGCCTAACAATCAATAAGGTGACATTTCTCTCACATCCAGATTACATTTATAGTATGGTATTACCCTCTAAGCCCAGGGGAGGGGCAGCTCTCCAGCCATGGCTCCCTCGAGGTTTCCCCCACAGGGGGTTTTTCCTCACCTGAGTGCTGGATGGTGACTCTTCGTGAGTCGGGAGTCTGCCATTTTCAGTGTCATGTAATTTTAAATAAAATTGGGCCTCTTTGACACCTGATTTCATTGTGTTGTGTCTTTATTTTGCGTTCTTTGGTGTAATTTATTATGCTTGGGAGTTGGGAGTTTTTTTTCAAGTGACAGGGTCACACCAATCATAGCATATCATAGCAACATGGACACCCTCATAAATATACATCATATATACACAACCCGGTGGCTCTTGTGTGTGTAGGCATTATCAGGGACAAGACAAAGTATTGCACCCCCACACACATACATCCAGGTGTGGCCTAGGTACCTGCCCCCCCCCCCTCCCTAAAATCCACAGGATAGATATCAAGCTAATTGGTTGGGGTACCAGTGGTCACGAAATTGTGGGGAACATGTTCCCCTCAAATAAACAGTGGGGACAGTGCTCCAATAATTCTCTATGGGTGTTGTTATCCCTTATCCTGTGAATAACTTTGGCAGAGGGGTATGTTCTCATGTAATATATGGCCGTATTCAGACTAGGCATTTTTCAGAAATATGGCATTTTTGCAGGTCAAAAACGCTGTGACCAGATGTTAGCTTACAGTCAGTGGAGAATGGCGACACGCAACACCTATGGGACATTTTTCGGTTATGTTTTTTTTTTGTGAAATCATAGCAGGATATGTGTTTGGTGTTTTACAAATCAAGCAGGGACATCGACCCGGACCAGGCAGATAAAAGAGGACTTCTTCATAAGATGAAAGCAGAACCACCCAAAAATGTCAAATAAAAACGCACGTATGCCGCTGAATGTGATTAGGACACAAACATGAGCGGCATGAAAATGTATTTAATAAAAAACTATTTCAAGCGCTATGGCCTTTTAAACATGAGGAGTAAAAAAACGAAAGCACAAAAATTGTCTCAGTCCTTAAGGGGGTTAAGGAAGCGCTACGAGGGCACGGGCTCGAGTAAGTATACTTTCGTTATTCCTGAGATTTGTTACTTTCATGGGACTTCTCCTGTTCGCAGAGTGACTGACAAGTTACTAGCAGTGAACTAGCATTGATGGTCATATATACACAATGCCGTGCAAACTCACTATAGTAAAGTGAAGGTTTGGCGCTGGTTATATCTGGTATATGAAGGGTGGGCCCCTGGAATAAAATTCCCTGGTGGGCCCAAGGTACCCCAGTCCGACATTGCATATATGGATTAATATACTGAGTATTGCACTTAAAGGGGTTGTCTGGAATTATAGTAATCTGGCTAAAATGAGCATAAAAATAAACAAAAAAAACACAAACAATCTTGCTTATAAATTCCTGCTATTCCAGCGCCGCCCTTGTGTTCTCTGTCAGACCTGCAGTGATGTCATTTACATTGTTCATGTGACACTGCAGCCAATCACTGGCTTCATGCTGTACATGCAGACAACCACTAAGGCACCTACTAGGTTGCGGCGAATATGTATGTGATGTGATCAGTGCCAGCTCTGCTGGGAAAAACAAGGTAGGGGAGCAGCAGGGAGGCATTCCAGCTCTTAGCCAGGTTTTTAAAAATCCCGGATGATCACATAGAGAAAATATATTTATACACCGAATGCCCCGCTGTGATGGTGGCAGACGTGTTATGTGCATCAATGGAAAAAAAGAATGGAAAAAATGCAAAAAAATTATTAATAAAACCTGAAAATCACAGAAAAAAATAAATAGTTGAAAGCTTGGTCTGGTTTCTATTTATTAAAGGGACTATTGGTATTTTATTTTTTTATTTTTCTACCAACAAAAGACGTTTTGTGACGTGTGACAATACATATTAATGGGATTTTATTTTTACTTACTTAATTGTATTTATCATTATAATCTTTGGGGCCATATATTCTACAAGAGACAGAGAAATTCTGGAAAACCCAAGGAAGAAGTCATAGATACGTATCTGGTGTATACACACACACATGCATGGTAAGAACTCTCATTATAAAGTGAATAAATAATATTACCATATAAATATTAACAAGCTATACAGCTGATGGCAACATACTATACACAAAAATAATGGTAAACAAATAAATACCATCACACTGTACAAATAAATAATACCATTATACTATACAAATGTGAACCCAATAATGCTGGGTACACATTTCCACTGGGGATATGTTCGGGAAGCTCCGTTGAAAGCAGTAGCTTTGTCTGCTCAAATCCTGCAAAATAAACGGACACCAGACGGAAACCTGATGGACCCGACTGAAGTCAATGGGATCTGTCAGGTATCTGTCTGCATCAGTTAAAGGAGAAGTCTGGCTTAAAAATTTATGAAAGTATTGTATTGCCTCCTAAAAGTTATACAAATCCACAATATACACTTATTACGGGAAATACACATAAAGTGCTTTTTTTCCCTGCACTTACTACTGCATCAAGGCTTCACTTGCTGGATAACATGGTGATGTCACTTCCTGGATAATATGGTGATGTCACTTCCTGGATAACATGGTGATGTCACTTCATGAATAAAATGGTGATGTCATGACCAGACTCCCAGAGCTGTGCGTGCTGTGGCTGCTGGAGAGGATGATGGCAGAGGGATGCTCAGTGTCCCTCCAGTGCCCTGTGTCCCTCAGTGTCCCCTGCCATCATCCTCTCCAGCAGCCACAGCCCGCACAGCTCTGGGAGTTGGGGCGTGACATCACCATGTTATCCAGGAAGTGACATCACCATGTTATCCAGGAAGTGACATCACCATGTTATCCAGGAAGTGAAGCCTTGATGCAGTAGTAAGTGCAGGGAATAAAGCACTTTTTTAAGCATTTCCTGTAATAAGTGTATATTGGGGATTTGTATAACTTTTGGGGGACAATACAATACTTTAATTTGAAAAATTTGCCGGACTTCTCCTTTAACTTCAGATGGACCGTCTGAGGTTCCGACAATAAGCCCTGGTGAAACTGTGAAGCTAGATACTACCATACAGCATACAGAAATGCTCCTGTAATACTGGACAAATATATGTAACACATTAGAATAGAGGGGCAGGCCTTGCATGTGCTTCGCTGCTCCATTCATTCTCTATGGGAGCCACAGAATCAGCCATGTACAGCATTCCATGCCTACCACAGAGAAGGAATGGAGCACGATACACATGCGCCACCAGCTGCTCTATTCTCATGGGAGACCCCCCATTACCATTCTCCAGACTGATAGGGTCCACGGCGGTCAGACCCCTGCACAGTTACATGCTTCTCCCAGAGATCAGACAGTCTCTCAGCACTCAGACCGCACCTGATACATGTATGTATACAGCCCAATGTGTGGCAAAACAAGAGTAAGGGGGCATTCCCCGAAATCACGAAACTCATGGCATCATGTATCATTAGGAAGAAGGGAGCTCCGAATCAATTTAAGCCTTTGTGCTACTGTACTGACACAGCCGCAAAGCTGTACCAGTACAGAACCGCAAAAAATGTGAATTCCCTTGTGAATGCCCCCTAATGCTGGGCCTACACTGCATATCCCACCAGCATGCCCAGGTGTCTGTATCTCGCTGCCTGTCACGCCACCCCTTCACCCATACGGTGCAGCAACTGCGGGTGGAGGCCGCCTATGGATCGCAGCGAGACCTGATTCACTTGTCAAGGGGTCATGTGATCAGGCATATACACAGTGATTCCTGGTCACAACACTGGGGTTCGCCATGTAGCCCCGGCGTCATAGCTTCAGAAACTGAGGAGCCAATCTCAAACATGTCGGGGTCCGTCCAAACCCATGTGAGACATTTGATTACCGGCGGCTGAAGAAGTTGGATGCAGCCCTAAGGCTGCCTGGAAAACATGGATGTGACCATAGGCCATAGGCTGTATCCATGTTTTCCAGAACTCCCTAGGGCTGCATCCTACTTCTTTAGCAGCTGGTGCGGACGGACCCGTGTGCTCGAGATTCCCCCATCTCTAGTGAGGAGGAAAAATCCAAACATGCTGCGTACTGAAGGGGTTACTATGGTGATGCTTTATTAAAGAGTTTCTCATGCTTCTGCTATTGCAAAACTACAACTCCCATCATGCCCTGAGAGCCAGAGGCACAGACTGGGAAATGTAAAGAGACTGTCCCTGTTGTTCATAACAACCAATCACTGTGCAGCTTTCATTTTTGAATACAATATAAAAGTTGCTCTGTGATTGGTTGCCATTCCCTAAATCAGTACTGACTCCTCCCACACACTGTGGGCACAGGGCGCACCCTTGAAATTCCAACTTGTCAATTTGCAAGTATTCTGG
Source organism: Dendropsophus ebraccatus (assembly GCF_027789765.1). Lineage (NCBI taxonomy): Eukaryota > Metazoa > Chordata > Amphibia > Anura > Hylidae > Dendropsophus > Dendropsophus ebraccatus. The sequence goes on along the minus strand of NC_091466.1, from coordinate 23,752,138 downwards.
AACTTGTAGTCCGCCACCCCCTGTGAACCCCTCCACCAATACAGCCTGCTCCCTCACAGACCACGGGGGGCGACATATAATAGTAGACAGCACACGATTGGCGCTATCCACAACCAAACTACAACTACCAGAATGCATTGCCAGCAGATTCTCACAATCTATGTACAGCAAGAATTCTGGGACTCGTAGTTCCGGAGCTCGAGTGAACCACACAATAGCTCAGCCCCACCTTTTAATGCGGCCGACCAATCACTGTCCACTTCACATAAACCGCCACGCCCACTTCTTTCTAACAGCCGCGCTCCTATTGGTCAATAGCTCTAACCCTCGGCCGCAAGGCGGGAATTGAGAAGAGAAGGACCGGAAGTGGTCATTCTAGCTCCCCTGATTGCTTCCGGTGGCACCGTATTCACCCGTTACACGGCGGCGGCACTGAACGGTGTTGCACCGGCTCCGGCCGTGCAGCAGGGATGTATGCTGTACACGGCCTCCTCCTCCTCGTGGTTTCAGTGTAAAAAAAAAGAAAGAAAAACTAAAATTAATAAGAAAAAACCGTAAGAGTAGAGAGAGTGTGTAGGGCAGGCGGGCTCCCAGCAGACATGGCCTTTGAGAGCCTGTTCTCCAGACCCCCCAACCCAGCCCCAGACCCCCACATGACAGAGGGGCAGCATGCAGGGGACATGGAAAGGTCGAGTAATTACTTCTTCTTCTCTTCTTCTTCTGTCTCATGTCTGGGGGATGGGGGGGGGTCTCTCATCTGTCTCTATGGGATGTGTTGTGTATCATGTACATGTACTGCTGTCAGCCATCTCCAGTGCTCCTCTGTATTACCATGGCTACCAGCTCTCCTCTATGTCCATGAGCCTCATTCATTGTGGGACACTGTAATGGATGTGTATCTAAGGGAGGGAGGGGGGGGGTCGATACCTATATGTCGTGTATTGTGAGGAGTGGCAGGGAGGGAATGGTATGGCGGCCATAGATGTCAACAATTCTGTTCATGTATTACGACCATTGTGGTGGGTATGGTGTAAAAACCTAGATCGGTGAGAGAGACGTGTATCAATTTATTTTCTGTGCATTATTTATTCTAATTGTATATGTAATGGATCGTGGATATAAAGCGCGGGGTGTGGTATTCTAGCGGATGATCAGGTAGGCCTGAACATGAGAGGGAACTGGTCATATGTGATGTACAGATGTGGTACAGTTGTATAATGATGGGCTGTATGTGATGTACAGTAAGGTACAGGTGCATAGTAATGGGTTGTGTGATGTACAGGTGTGTAGTAACTGGCTGTATGTGGTATACAGTAAGGTAGAGATGTATAGTGACTGGCTGTATGTGATATACAGTAAGGTAGAGATGTATAGTGACTGGCTGTATGTGATGTACAGTAAGGTAGAGATGTATAGTGACTGGTGTGTGATGTACAGTAAGGTAGAGATGTATAGTGACTGGTTGTATGTGATGTACAGTAAGGTAGAGATGTATAGTGACTGGTGTGTGATGTACAGTAATGTAGAGATGTATAGTGACTGGTTGTATGTGATATACAGTAAGGTAGAGATGTATAGTAACTGGCTGTATGTGATGTACAGTAAGGTAGAGATGTATAGTGACTGGTGTGTGATGTACAGTAAGGTAGAGATGTATAGTGACTGGTGTGTGATGTACAGTAAGGTAGAGATGTATAGTGACTGGTTGTATGTGATATACAGTAAGGTAGAGATGTATAGTGACTGGTTGTGTGTGATGTACAGTAAGGTAGAGATGTATAGTAACTGGCTGTATGTGATGTACAGTAAGGTAGAGATATATAGTGACTGGTGTGTGCTGTACAGTAAGGTAGAGATGTATAGTGACTGGTGTGTGATGTACAGTAAGGTAGAGATGTATAGTAACTGGCTGTATGTGATGTACAGTAAGGTAGAGATGTATAGTGACTGGTGTGTGATGTACAGTAAGGTAGAGATGTATAGTGACTGGTGTGTGATGTACAGTAAGGTAGAGATGTATAGTGACTGGTTGTATGTGATATACAGTAAGGTAGAGATGTATAGTGACTGGTTGTGTGTGATGTACAGTAAGGTAGAGATGTATAGTGACTGGTTGTGTGTGATGTACAGTAAGGTAGAGATGTATAGTGACTGGTTGTGTGTGATGTACAGTAAGGTAGAGATGTATAGTGACTGGTGTGTGTGATGTACAGTAAGGTAGAGATGTATAGTGACTGGTTGTGTGTGATGTACAGTAAGGTAGAGATGTATAGTGACTGGTGTGTGATGTACAGTAAGGTAGAGATGTATAGTCACTGGTTGTATGTCATGTACAGTAAGGAATGGGTGTGGATGTCTAGTGGCAGTGATGTAAATGTATGTAGTGTTGGTTTGTGTGTCATGTACAGTAAGGAATGGGTGTGGATGGGTAGTGATGTATAGGTATGTAGTGATGGGTTGTATGTCACGTACAGTAAGGTATGGGTGTGGCTATGTAGTGACAGTGATGTATAGGTATGTAGTGTTGGTTTGTGTGTCATGTACAGTAAGGTGTGTGGATGTCCACGGGTGTGGATGTGTAGTGGCAGTGATGTAGAGGTATGTATATGTCATGTACTGGGTGTGTAGTGAATATGATGTAGAGGTATGTATATGTCATGTACTAGGTGTGGATGTGTAGTGAGAGTGATGTAGAGGTATGTATATGTCATGTACTGGGTGTGGATGTGTAGTGATGGGTTGTATGTGATGTATACTAAGCTGTAAGTGTAGATGTGTGGTGATTAGAGATGAGCAAATTTACTGTAGGTTTTCTCCATCCTAGTAGTGATGTATATTCTATTGTACATACAATCCATCACCACACATCACACCTACTTTACATGCACAGAGATGGCTTGTAAGTGATGTACAGTAAAATATACTCCAGCTCAAGTGTAGTTTGCAATTAAGCTCTATTCACTTCAATGGAACTAATGGTGTGTTTACACAGACAGATTTATCTGACCAATTATTGAAGCCTAAAGGGGTTATCCAGTGCTACAAAAACATGGCCACTTTCACCCTACTGTTGTCTCCTGATTGGGTGAGGTTTTGAAACTCCGTTCCATTGAAGTAAATGGAGCTTAATTACAAACCGCACCTGAACTAGAGACAACAGTAGGGGGAAAAGCGGCCATGTTTTTGTAGCGCTGGATAACCCCTTAACCCAGTCTTTCCTTTATAACCTGTTCTCTGTTTATAGTTTATTTCTGGCTGTGGCTTCAATAATCTGTCCGTGTAAACACACCCTAAGGGCCCTTTTACACAGAAAGATTATCTGCCAAAGATTTGAAGCCAAAACCAGAAACAGACTATAAATAGAGATCAGGTCATAAAGGAAAGACTGAGATTTCTCCTCTTTTCAATTCCATTCCTGGCTTTGGCTTCAAATCTTTGGCAGATAATCTGTCAGATAATCTTTCTCTGTAAAAGGGCCCTAAGTTGCAGAACCCCACCCAAACTGAAGACAAGAGGGTGCTGTTTCAGGAAGAAAGTGGCCAGGTTTTTGTAGTGCTGGATAACCCCTTTAAGGCCCTTTTACATGGACTGTCCATCCATGGCCAGTGATCAGCCAATGAACAAGCAAACTGGGTAGTTCGCCAGCTGACTGATTCTTTTGTGCGGCCCAGTCAGGGCATTGTTGTCAGCCGCACATCGCCCTATTTAGACAGGTTATATGTGTCTGACAATGATGAATTGAATTGATCGTCTCTTGGTAAGGCGCAGTAAGCAAGTGTGGAACACAAATGTTGGCACATGCTGGCTGCAGCCTATCTGCCTGTGTAACAAGGCCTTTACTTTATATCACATAGAATCTATTACTGCACGTACATACCTGTACCTTACTATACATTACATACATACCTGTACCTTACTGTGCATTACATATAATCCACCATCACTACACTCCTAATCCTACTATTTGATATACTATATATCACATGTGATCCACCACTACACATTTACACCTGTACCTTAGTCTATATCACACAGACTCTATTACTACACATACATACCTGTACCGTACAATACATACAATCCCGTACTACACTTCTATACAACTACCATACACTACATACAATCGTACTACTGTACTATTTATCACATATCCATCTCTACACGTCTACACCTATACCTTACTGTATAACACATAGACTATTACTACACATACAATATATCACTACACTTCTATACTAGTACTATAGATTACATCCAATCCTACTATGTGATATACTGTGTATCACATGTCATTCTTTGCTACATGTCTACACCTATACCTTACTGTATAACACATACAGTCCATCACATCCATACATGTAGCTTACTATACATCTCATACAGTCCCCACCTATACCTTCCATGTGTAAGGATGGTTTCTATGTGATCTACAGAGTAGTACGTGTTGGTGATGTATATAATGCAGTACGGTATAGGTGTAGCTATGTAGTATCAGTGTATAGTAGTAGTGATATAGCTTGTATGCAGTGTATAGTAAGGTATCAGTATAGAACTGTAATGATGGAATATAAAAGTTGTATAGTAAGTTAGAGATGTGTAATGTATAGTAGGTTCTAGGTGTGGATGTGTATTGTGTGTATTGTACAGGAAGTTGTCAGACATCAGTAGTCAGTAATCAGTTTACTTGAAGGTATAAGCCAATCTGGACAGCCCCGTCACCCACAGCAGCCATCTCTATTATCAGCTGGCCTCTGATTCATTGAAATGGCTGCTCAGTGTCTTGTGGAGCAGGAACCCAACGCACTTACAGTAGAAAGAAAAAAGTAAGTGAACCCATTTGAATTACTTGAATTTCTGCATGGACTACTTAGAAAATGTGGTCTGATATTGTCACAATAATTGACAAACACAATCTAACTAAACTAGTAACATACAGCCATTAGTACTGCTCATGTTATCAAACATACTGCGTAAACATCCTCAGTGCAGGGAGAAAAAGTGTGTGACTCCTCAAACCTTTGTCGTACTGAAACACATTGCACAGAAGATTGGTCCGGAAATTCTCAGAAACATTGCATACATTTTATTTGCAGCTACTGGAAATATTAGGCGGAGGCAGCTTTTACAGATTATTAAAGGGGTATTCCAGAGAAAATGTTTTTAAATCAACTGGCGTCAGAAGGTTATACATATTTGTAATTAACTTCTGTTTAAAAATCCTTTAGCCTTCCAGTACTTATCAGCTGCTGTATGTCCTGCAGGAAGTGGTGTTTTCTTTCTAGTCTGACACAAGGCTCTCTGCTGCCACCTCCGTCCATGTCAGGAACTGTTCAGAGCAGGAGAGGTTTTTGTATGGGGATTTGCTACTGTTCTGGACAGTTCCTGACAGACAGAGGTGGCAGCAGAGAGCACTGTGTAAGACCGGAAAGAATACACCACTTCCTGCAGGACATACAGTAGCTGAAAGGTACTGGAAGAGTTGAGATTTTTATATAAAAGTAATTTACAAATCTGTCTAACATCAGTTGATCTACATTTTTTTCCTCTGGAGTACCCCTTTAATAACCTGTAAACCGCTCTGTAGCAGCAGCTGCCTCCACCCAACATTTCCAGTAGCTGCAAGTGAAATGTACACAGTGTTTATGGGAATTTCTGGACCAGTCCTCCCTGCAATGTGTCAGTACATTTCTGGGATGTCTGGCATGCATCTGCACAGCTCATACCACAGCAGGTCAGGACTCGGCCATTCCAACACATAACCATCTTCTTACACTATGCTTTAGTGCTTGTGTGCTTCGGGTCATTATCTTTGCATTCTCCTATAGAATTGATATGTATCGATCTTATTGTTCTCCTAATGATCACCTCAATCACAAGGTGGCTAAAGTGGTATTCCAAGATAAAATGACTTGTCCCCTATCCACAGGATGAGGAACAAGTGAGAGATGGCGGGGGGAGGGCTGATCTCCATACCGCCTGGCGATCTCTGTATTGGCACACGTCTCCTTTTGTTTTGAATAGAGCCGCGGGTACAGTGCGTGACCCGCACCTCTATTCATTCCTATGGAGCCGTCAGAAGGAGCAGAGTACAGCACTCGTCTCTTTCCGACAGCTCCATAGGAATGAATAGTGCTGTGGCTCTATTCAAAACAAAGGAGCTGCATGAAAATATGGAGGTCGGCACCGCAATCTCTTACCTGTCCCCTATCCTGTAGAAACAGTCCTGATGTACTTACAAGTCTTTAGTGGTGGTGTGTTCACACATTCAGGTTTTTAATTGCAATCACTGAAGCCAAAGCCAGAAACATATTATATATGGAGTGCAGGTTGTAAAGGAAAGACTGTGACTTTTCCTTATTTCATATGCATTCCTGGCTTTGTTTTCCTAAATTGCAAATAAAGACCTGAAAGTGGGAATATACCAGTATACATAGCTTGGAAAACACATTTTTTGTTAATTTGCAGGGCCAAAGATTGCTGTGAATTTCTGTAAAACACGAAGCTTTTTCAATGCATTTACACCCAGCCTATAAGGCAAAGCACCTGTAACGCCTCCCCTGCCAGTTTCCTCTCCTTTATTGAAGTATCTTTAGGCTGTACTTCATCATTTCTGTGAAGACGCTGCTGTACCTTAATAGCACTGCAATGACACTCCCAACATTCCTTGTTTGAACACAGCCTTTGCCACTGTTATTCTTGGAGAAGTCATAAACACACAGGTACACTTCCTTTTTCTCCCTGCACTGTGGATCTTAACCCAATACGCTCCATACAAGCCACGCATGGTACAGTTGTATGTATTGAGCCACATTTACACGGGACGATTATCAGCAATGAGTGTTGCTAAAAACCTTCCTTTGATAAATGACACATGCAAAAGTGACAGCGATCAGCCACGGAGCGAGAAACTGCCCGATCCTCGGCTGATCACATCTTTTGTGTGGTAGGAAAATTCCTCGCTTTTGGGCGCACATCTCCCTGTGTAAATGGGATGTATGGCCGATAGCAGGATATTTCAGGATATATCGTTCATGTGGCCTGGCCGCTCAATCACTTTGGCCTTCTGAAGGCGCTGTCAATGAGCGCCCTTCTGGCTTACGTCCTTGCACGGCCTCATATTTAGTTAGATCTTGTTTGTGTAATTGTCTCTTATATAATATCAGATCACGCTTTATAGTAATCGGCAGAAATACAGGTAATTCCAGAGGGGTCACTTACTAACATTTATGGGAAGGAATGAGAGATGGGAGTTATTTTATAGTGTGATCTGGCTTATAATATTCCTGCAATGGAGGTAACCCATCTTCCATACCATCCTATTGATATTTATTGCATTTGTCCTTATAGTAATAACATGTCCAGTATCTGTTTATATCCAGGGCATTTCGCTGCCTAGTGTGCCGGCTTATTCCTGACAACCCTCCAGCAGCATAAGCAGTCACGTGTTAGTGTCGGCCTTGTATACACCCAGACTATTAGCTTTTACTACTTTCTGGCAATCCTGCTGCCATCACTGTATTTTCTACCATGTATTTTTAGTTCTACCATGTGCCTTATATCTGCTTTGTTCGTCTATTATGACGTTTGCTTTAATGGTTAAATTCCTCCAAGTCATTGGGTATCCTGGGTATATGTTGGATAACTTTTTGCTGATATCCTGACTAGAGATGATGGAACAGTGCTGATGTTCAGGTTCGTAATAACTCGAACCATCGGTATTTGACTCCCACAGTCTTCCCGTTCCATGGGGAAGGTGGAGACAGCCTGAGTCCCACCTGGAAAAAAGGGATACAACCTATGGCCCAGGCTGTATTCCTGTTTTCCAGATGGGACTCGGGCTGTCTCCACCTTCCCCACGGAACGGGAAGACTGCGCTAGTCAAATACCGATGGTTCGAGTTCGTACGAATCTGAACATCAGCGCTGTTCCATTATCTCTAATCCTGACGTGTCGCTGAACAATTTATAAGCTCTCCAAATATATACCTGTAATCCCCTTAAAGTGAAAATCCTGGATCATCCTCTCATAGCTCTGTGTTGTACCGTCCACCTGTTATTTTTACTGTGAATCTATGTCTAAAAAGCCATCTGGGTGTTACCATGGGAGGACACGCCCCTCCACTGGCTGACACTATCCAATCATAACTGAGGAACATAACAGACCTATGACCAACCTCCCCCCCCAGACATTGTCTAACCTGTGTTTATTTTATTGGAGGAGAATAGGTTGTGATGGTAAGATAGTCCCTTTAAATCCTTGTTATGTACGTGTAGCCTTATTACTCAGAAGGTGATTGATAACTCTAACCAGTGTGTGGTAATAATAATAGACTAAATAGTCAGGTTTTGTGACACCAGAAGACAGGGTGGCTGGAAAGAACTATATATTCCCCAGTCTTTAGGGGCAGATATGGGGATTCAATATCTTTCTCACTGTTCTACCCTGGATTCCTCTTGTGAAGTATTTTTTTCATAGATCTTCATTTGGGATTTACTGTACTTTGAAATGTCAGAAAATCTGACTGGTTGGGGTCCCCCCACCTCTCCCCTCGCTACATTAGATCCATAGACTTACTCAAGAATCAGTCCCCTGCAGCGAGCAGAGAGGTAGCGAAGTGCCTTGCTGAGCGCTTCTCCCTACCTCACCCAGTCTCAGCACCCAGACCCTGACTGAAAAATATTTCACAAGCCTCTATGACATGTTTAAGGAGCTGGGAGAAGCATTCCTGTAAGCACTTCTACCCCACCTCCCTCTTCACCGCAGGAGTAAGCGTCCTATTACACAGAGCGATTTTTAACAATAAACGATCGCAAACGAGATTGTTTATCGTTAACCTAAAATTGTTCCCCATATTACACAGAACAATGGTTGTTAGTTCCGATCGTTATTGCGATTGTTACTATGATCGTTTATTCGTTCTCATCCCAGCAAAACAATGAACAATGTGCAATTACACTGAATGATTAGTGAACCAATGTGGAATTACAGTGAACGATTAACGATAATTTTAGGTACAAATCTAAATCAACGACATACAAACGATTTTTCGATCGTTGCCTGCAATTACACAGGAAAATTATCGTTTAAATTCAAACTATAACGATTTTTCGCACGATAATGTAATAGGGCCCTAAGGCTCCATAAATTTACTTTCGGATCTCCTGGACTGCAGAGAGATGGGGAGAGAAGAGAAGAGCTTCGCTCTAGTCTGATAATGTAAGAAATAGCTATGGTAGTGCGGTTCTTTCGAGAACTGTATCCATAAACAATGGAACCATAAATAGCTGAGAAAAATTTAGAGGCCATACATGTACTGGTAATTATGTTTGTCATATGGACGCCATAAAGAGGGACCTGGACTGTTCAGGATCAGTAGCTCAAATGGCCAAGATATAATGCATTTCTCCTGCAGGTAAAAATCTAAGACTAGCTGCAGGTTCCAGGAGCCGGACACATGGCGATCAGCTGATTGACAGCTATATCACCACCAGTATTATAGGGGCACAGAAAGCCAAGGTGGCAGATTTTCAGTGGTTGCATTGTTGATGGTCCCACATGACCCCCAAGCATTGCATCACTATGGAGGGATCAGCAGGGATTGTTTCCTTTGTATTATTAGTTGGTCTTTAACATGAACTTGTTTTGTTTCCTTACAGAAAGGAGGGTGAGTTGGAAGACGGTGAAATAGATGATGCCGGGTTTGAGGAGGAAAAAACTGAAGAAGTAAAGGAAGAGGTGAAAGAGGAAGAGGAAGAGCCGCAAGAAGAAAGGTCTCATAAAAAGTCAAAAAAGCGGAAAAAGAGCAAAAAAGAAGTAAAAGTAAAGAAGAAACGCCGCCATAGAACCAAGCATAAGGTGGATACTGCAGCTCTGCATGTTTTATTTTTGGCACTCTTATCTCCCTGTATTTCAGCTGTTTATTAGAGATGAGGGAATTGGGTTCGAGTCCATCCGAACGATCGGCATTTGATTAGCTGGGGCTGCTGAACTTGGATAAAGCTGTAAGGTTGTCTGGAAAACATGGATACAGCCAATGACTATATCCATGATTTCCACATAGCCTTAGGGCTTTATCCAACTTCAGCAGCCACCGCTAATCAAATGCCGAAAGTTCGGGTTCGGATGGACTCGAGCATGCTCCAGGTTTGCTCATCTCTACTATTTATCCTTCACAGGTTTAAAGGAGTTACCTAGGATTACAAATGGCACTGCTACTTTCTTGTAGAAACGGCACCACCCATGTCCTCAGTTTTTGTGTGGTATTAAAATTCAGCCCCATTCACTTCAGTAGAACTGAGCTGCAAAACCTACCCCCAAACAGATGAGAGGACGGGTACTGTTTCTAGAAGAAAGCGGGCATGTTTTCTAAGTCTGAATAAACCCTTTAACCTCTTAAGGACATAGGACGTACCGGTACGTCCTATGTCCTCACTTGCACTTCAAAGCGGGGCCGCGCGGCGGCCCCGCTTTGAAGTGCCGCGATCCCGGGTGCCGCGTGTAGCCCGGGACCGCCGCTATTAGCGGGCACGGTCTGATCGCCGTGCCCGCTAATTAGCTAATCGGAGGCAGCTGTCAAAGTTGACAGCTGCCTCCGATTACCGGAGGCAACGTTTCCCTGGTGTCTAGTGGGGGAGATCGCTCCTCCGGGACCTTGTCCCGGAGGAGCGATCTCCGTTACTGATGCCGGCCGGGGACGCGTCCAAGATGGCGCCGTCCTCGGCTCGGCACTCGTTTACTTCCGGCTGCAGCAGCCGAAAGCAAACGAGTGCCGATCTCATGGATCTCTGCAGCATATCTATGCTGCAGAGATCTCAATGAGAGATCACAGTGTATATACTAGAAGTCCCCCATGGGGGCTTCTAGTATATGTGTAAAAAAAAAAAAAAAAAGTGTTGTTAATAGTAAAAAGCCCCCTCCCCTAATAAAAGTCTGAATCACCCCCCTTTTCCCAGGTTTTAAATAAAAGTAAACAAATAAATAAATAAATAAACATGTTTGCTATCGCCGCGTGCGTAATCGCCCGAACTATTAATTAATCACATTCCTGATCTCGTACGGTAAACGGCGTCAGCGCAAAAAAATCCCAAAGTGCAAAATTGCGCATTTTTGGTCGCATCAAATCCAGAAAAAATGTAATAAAAAGCGATCAAAAAGTCGTATATGGGCAATCAAGGTACCGATAGAAAGATCACATCATGGCGCAAAAAATGACACCTCGCACAGCCCCATAGACCAAAGGATAAAAGCGCTATAAGCCTGGGAATGGAGCGATTTTAAGGAACGTATATTGGTTAACAACGGTTTGAATTTTTTACAGGCCATCAGATACAATATAAGTTATACATGTTATATATCGTTTTAATCGTAACGACTTGAGGAACATGCATAACAAGTCAGTTTTACCCCAGGGTGAATGGCGTAAAAACACATTTCCCCCAAATAAAAGAAATGCGTTTTTTTTTTCAATTTCACCACACTTCGAATTTTTTTCTGGTTTCGCAGTGTACTTTATGCAAAAATTCAGCCTGTAATTGCAAAGTACAATTAGTGACGCAAAAAATAAGGGGTCATGGGGGTTTCTAGGTGGAAAAATGCAAGTGCTATGACCTTTTAAACACAAGGAGGAAAAACCGAAAACGTAAAAACGAAAATGGGCCATGTCCTTAAAGGGTTAAAGCCTTGTTTACCTCTGCCTAAAGGCTTCCTATGTAATTAAAACTTCCCCCCTCATGTTTCTCCAGCACAGCGCACCATCCAGCGATGAGAGCTCGGACTACAGCTCAGATGATGACCACTCTGAGAGGCCACGGAAACCTCCATCATACAGAGATTATGACTCCCATTATAAACATGTAAGCTCTCAGTGACTTTTATTATGCACATAAGTAATATACCTTTGTGTTAACAAGTTATTTGTTCAACCTAAGCTAAGGATTTTATGTGCGTATAAGTGCTGTGTTTATACAGTATTAGGCTATGTTCAGATGCTGTAAGAGATTGGCCGTACTGGCCGGTTGATCTTTAGCGCCGCTGAGTACTGATGCAGGCGCATCCGTGCACGCCCGCATCAGAACTCCCCACAGCACACAATGGAGCGTGCATAGTGTGCACTGACATGGTTCTGTGGCCGCTATTCATTATTTGTACATGAAGGTGTGGAGAGGACCCTGACACAACAGATATAATCCCGGTCATTCATCCATTTAGATGCCGCAGTCAATAGCAACCATAGAACCTATATGGTTTGACATTGGCTTGGGGCATGCCAAATAATTTTAAGGCTGTCTCTCACATCTTGTTGGATGCATGATTGATACTCATACACATTAGATTTTCAAACGATTGTAAAATATCAGTGGCCAGCTAAAGTGTATGTCTAATGCATTGTATCAGAAGCGTGTAACTTTCAGTTTTACCATCTTACAGCATGGACATGGCAATTACATGTCCTCCTCAAAATCTATGCATAGCAAGAAAAACCCACCTGATTATGACAGCTACAGCAATTACAGTGATGGGAATTACAATGAAGAAGACGAGGAGGATTATGCTGAACAACTGAAACACTACAGACAAGCGAAGGAAAACCCTGACGTAAACGAACCTCCGTATAAGAAGCCATGCATGAAAGGCATGCCAACAGGTAACCACTTAAAACACACTCACTTCTACTCATTGATCCTTGTCCTGTTTATAGTGAAGACCACATGCTGGCAAGTTTCTCTGATTGGATGCTTTAACCTTTTCACCACCAAGGGCATATCTAATATACTGTAAACTTTGCGGCGATTTGATTTCTTACTTCTACGATATCAAGGGAGCAGGATGAAAAGATATACTCCCTGGTTCTAAAGGCCCTATTCCACGGAATAGGAGTGTCGGCAGCAGACGCTGCTATATGCTATGGGCTTCCCGGCTGATCAGCGATCACCCGGGACCCCCCCCCCCCCCGGACTCACCTGCTCACTGCCTACATGTGGAATAGCGGTGGCAGCAAGCGGGGGAACATGGAGCAGACGAACGCTGACAGCGCTTGTTTGCTCCTCCAGTCGGTCCGAGGAATAGGGCCTTAAGACTCTGTAGTTAAGAAGGGAGCTGCTGTTGAGAGCGGGAAGAAAACTCCCATTCTATGTGGTATTTTCTTCTCTATGGTCTTCTAGTGATGCAATGGATGTGAAAGATGAACTTTTGGTTGAGAGAAGACGCAGGTTTTTAGTTGGTGTTGTCTTTTCACAAATTGTTACACTTCTCAAAAACCCTGCCCCCACTTTCTGTGATTTGTCTTAATCAAGCTGTAACTAGAGACAAATTTTTCCGGACAAAAGAAGTGGACCGCAGATTTGAGGGAAGGGAGCCACCTAGTTGCTGTGACTTTATACATGTTTTTGTGGGGTAAAGAGTAATTTTTGGTATATGAAGTGATTTATAAATATAATAGGAATCCAACAGGCTGTCAATGGAGGGAAGTTGTTTGAAAAAAAGAAAAAAAAGGGGACCATTTAAATAACTTGCTTTTCTTTACAAATGATATTTTCCAGGACCAGAACAGAAAGGGTTTTATTATGGACGTGGCCTTGGTCCACACAAGAAAACAATACATAAGGATCGAGGCAGAGGAAGAGGTGGTCATAAAGGTCCGAACCCTTATTATCAGGACGGCTTCCAGGAGGTTGGTATCACACGTAATGTCAGATAATTTTGTGCTTAATGTATAAAGAGTCCTGAATTCAGTTAGACTAGTGTAGTAACATAGCCAAATATTAATGGCTTCCTGGATCCTTCATTAGATTCAGATTACCATTCATTAATTTTGCATTCGCACTCAATAAGTATTAAAAGAAAAATCTTAAATAATTCATTAGGAAAGTGTTACTAACATAGTATTGGTACAGTATGTCAGAATGTGTTGCAGTTATTGTGAAGACTGTATAAGACATGAAAGACAAACTCTTATGCTGCTGGGGTATGGAACAAATTTTACCCTTTTGACAGACACAAAAACTGAATTATAAAATAAAAGGTCATATTATAACCACATGCATGTATAATTGGGGTGTAGACACCTGGTACACCCAGTGGTTTACAGTCACTGGTGCCTTGTCATATGAGCAGCACCTTGTGACGCTGTGCGTTTGCTAAAATTGCACGTGTAGGTTTTACATGTGTCTCATATATATATATATATATATATATATATATATATATATATATATATATATGCAAAAAAGGGGTCCGTGGAGCCTCAGTTACGAGTCTCAAAACACAGGAATAGCCAGATATCCCTCTCTCCAGAGAAGGAAGCCCATTGCCAAGGGGTGCCACCTAGGGGGAGAACACCAAACCACCCTGATACGTAGTCCCTCAAGTCCTCACTCTGTTGCGAGCTTTGGGACCTAAATAGGGAAACACCAGGGTGGCCCCTGTGAGTCAAAGTCTAACTCTGTGGCGAGTATAACGACATAAGACAAGGGTTACCAAGGCTAGGCATCCATCCACAGACTGCAGTTTAGGGGTATTTGCCCCTCATCAGTGTGGAGCAGGATTCTGGCTACTGGGGCAATGATAAATAGACCAACAAAACACAACAATTACTGAACTCAGGGAGAACAGTGAAAAATTCCAATGGAGTACTCATTTACGGGTCTCCATTGATTGTCCCATACAAAATTTGAATATGCAAAAAAGGGGTCCGTGGAGCCTCAGTTACGAGTCTCAAAACACGGGAATAGCCAGATATCCCTCTCTATATATATGTATATATATACACATACATACATACATTAGTTTACAAAATTACCTGAATAAAAGAGATCATAAGTCTCCATGCAGATTCCAGCAAACATGTTGACAAGTGGTGATTTAAGGCACAAGGGTAAGAAGCAGTGCAACTACTTGTCTTCTTTGCCCTTTAGTAGATATAACGGCACATATATGTGATAGTATATAGCCTGTGAATTCCACAGAGTGGGTGCAGGTCTGGCAGACAAAAGTGATAAGAAAGCTATAAGATAGCAGATGAGAATGGGGATGTTTGACGGGGCTGCATTTTTTAGGGGGTAATGCATTTGTACAGTATATCAGAAATGGCAGCTATTTAGCAGTGGGTTACAGCAATTCAGGTTATAAATGATTAGAGACTAAACTAGTGGTAATAGCAGGAAGTTATGGGGGGTGATACAATGACTGGCATCTCCCACATCAGTCCTTAGTAAACCCTCACCAGTGTAAGATCACACAGGAAATCTTCCCCCCTTTATCATAAGCCCCTCCCACTTGGCAAGCATGGCGGACATCAGTAAAAAGTTGTGAAATTTTGCTCCATTTTACCACTCTGCGCCAGGCGCATAGTATCATGAATTCTGCTCTTTGTGTCCTAAAATCCCTTGTGCTCCTGTGAAACAGACTCTGACGATCAGTTCACATTATATTTTATACTGAGACTATGCAGTGGTGGAAAAAGCGTCTAATTCCATATAAATCGTTATTGCTGCTGGTCAGGAAGGAGAATTTCCAGTATTGTAGCACTAACAGTCTGCTCTTTGTTTAATAGGAGGGCAAACCTGTGAAGAAATGGGTGGCAATGAGTCAAGAATTCATTAACCAGCATACAGTGGAACGCAAAGGGAAGCAGATCTGCAAGTATTTCCTGGAGGGACGCTGTATCAAGGTAAAATACATTCAACCTACACAAAACAGGTGGGAACTTAATGGCCGGGAGTAGTAATTATGTATCATAGTCAAGTCACTAATTTTGGCAAGATTGAAGTGCTGAAAGTGGTCTTCACGAGATGTCTGTACTAGCATACTCTTTACACATGTAATATCTATCTGATCTATAACCCCAACTGATTATAAGATTTGGGGGGGGGGGTACCTGGTCAGTGTCCCACGCGTTGAAGTGCCTGGACAGTCGCTATTAAAAATGTAAAAAACT
Source organism: Dendropsophus ebraccatus (assembly GCF_027789765.1). NCBI lineage: Eukaryota > Metazoa > Chordata > Amphibia > Anura > Hylidae > Dendropsophus > Dendropsophus ebraccatus. The sequence continues at coordinate 23,736,204 of NC_091466.1, read as the reverse complement.
CATATTAGCCCTGTCTTTCTGAACAACAGTCATCAAGTACCCCCAACGTGGCATGATGTGAGGTTACAAAGAGAACCTGATGCACCAGCTGTAATTATATCACATGTGAAATACTAAGGAGATGCTTCAATCATGATCTGTTGGGAACTAGAGTTGTATTGATCGCAGTCTTTTGTACTGAAACACTTGTATAAGGCAATGTGGGCATGTGATGGCATAGTATCAGAATATGTTATTAATATGTTTGCTAATCAGTGGGGTCTAACCAATAATAGAAATCTGTAGTAAACCACTAACTGTTTTCCCCAAGCTTTGCTTGCACCGATAACTAAAAATGGGAGGAATTTACTAAACTGATCACTCACACACTCCTGCCAGTGTAAGATGACATGGGAAACCATGCTCCCTTTGTGGTAAGCCGCACCCCACTTGTTGAGGCCAAGGGCCGTATGAGTTTTGCCCGAGCAAGGCTTGGAGTTTATTGCGAGGGCACTGTCGCTTTGCCTCAGCGGTTTTACACTTTACATACGACAGTGGATAGCAACTGCGCCATGTTATGGAATTAAAAAACAGTATTATGTGATTAATAAAAAAAGAAACGGAAATAAAGTCTTTCTTTATATAAAGGTTTTATATTGTAACCGTTAAAAAATATACATGTATATGGTATCATGACAGCTGTTTAACAAAAAAGGGAGAAAAACCTTTGGAGTAAACCTTTTTTCTATCCCCCAAAAATATTATGATTATGATTCCTTGAAATGACAAAGGAAAGTTTCACAAAAGTTATGTTCCTACCTAAGGGGTATGTTCACACTGAGCAAATAGGACGGAATTCCGACGCGTCATTGACATGTGACTAGAGATGAGCATGCTCGAGTCCATCGGAACCCGATCGTTCGGCATTTGATTAGCTGGTGCTGCTGAACTTGGATAAAGCTCTAAGGTTGTCTGGAAAACGTGGATACAGCCAATGACTATATCCATGTTTTCCATATAACCTTAGGGCTTTATCCAAGTTCAGCAGCCACCGCTAATCAAATAACGAAAGTTTGGGTTCGGATTGACTCGAGCATGCTCCAGGTTTGCTCATCTCTACTTGTGACATATCAATTCTTTGCGCGGAGAGTGGCTGGAGCGGAGGTGCCCGAGCCCTCTCATAGACAGGCTATGTCACACCAGGCAAGGTGGAATTTCACTCTGGATCTTTCCACCCCATTTGCTCAGTGTGAACATACCTTAATGTCTGAATTGCAAAGATGTAAAACAGACTAAATGAGTTTGGTATTTTGTTCACAGTAACGATTCTATGTTTAGTTAGATCTTCGATGCGTCCTTGGCACAGAGCTCAGGATTTATCAACCATGCCACTATAACCTTTCATGTTAACTTTTGCTAAAATCTGATTAACTATGCAAGGAGGCACAATACGAGGTATCTGACCTGGGTGTTAGACAGGACTGCTATATTCATGTTGGTCACTTTTCATCAACGCTTGTAAATGAGTTTAATATTTTTTTGCTCTTATTTCAGGGAGACCAGTGCAAGTTTGATCACGATGCAGAAGTAGAAAAAAAGAAAGAAATCTGTAAATTTTACATACAAGGATATTGCACAAGAGGAGAAAACTGTATTTACATGCATAATATCCTTTTTTGTCAAGTGTCATGTGCTTTTTATTATATAGAGATCAGAGAGGCAGTCATACCCAACTCCCTCCTATGAGGTCTGGATACAGCATTAGTTCTCTGGCTCATGGCTCAGCCATAGCTGTAAGAATAAGACACGATACCTCTTTACACATAGACTCATCACCCCAATAAACCTTCCATAAAGCCTGTGGACACATTTGACATGGAATAATTGGTTTCTGCCTTTATTGTGGTTGTCTTGAGACTCGCCAAGTTTCAGTCTGCAGTGTTAGTTTTATTTCATTTTCAGCCCCCCTAATATTTAGTTTGCAGCTATCTTCTGGGCTTTGGTTCTTCTCGTGTGGAGCTGTCCTCCTTGTAATACATGCTTGATGTGTGAGGTCTGTGTGTTTAGGTGTTCTGTGGCTGCTCTGCTTTCTCTCTGCTCTTTTACACACCTCTTGTGGTTCTCCCCTTCAAACTGTCTTCTGTCTGTTTTCCTCCCTATCTACAGTCTGTGTGAGCTGCCTTCCATTTATACTCGCTACACTTTGAATTGCTGAGTACAACCTCTCCTTATTGTACTTAACATTTTGTGCCATACGTGAATTTCCTTGTAAGTTCCACCATACAGGAGCAAAATGCTACCAAGGAGACAACTGCAAATTTTCTCACGACCCTCTGACTGATGAATCCAGAGAATTACTACACAAGGTAAAGGCCTAAGGCGCAGACGCTATACTATATACTATACTATACTAGACACTATATTGACTACAGAAGGAGCTGTGAACAGATGTGTGATGAATAGACCTTTGTATTATTGAAGGGAGTTAAAAATAGATGCACATGAGTGACCCTCCATTAATGCAACTCAAATCCATGCTTACATATAGATATAGTGAAATTTTAGATAGCAGCTTATGGTTGGTTCTTTGAGCTGTTGGATCTGGATCTAAGTTAAGGGGTTGTCATCTTAGGACAACTCTTGGCATTTGAGCTATTTGATATCTCCTGAACAGATATAAAGGTATATTATCCTCAAACATAACTTTTCATATGTTTGAGGGGTTAGACTAAAAATTAATCCATACATGTTAATATTTATTCAGTCCCCTTCCCCCAGTTCTGATCTGCTGCTTTCCGCTGAAGACACAAAAAACTATGAGCTTTTTCTTCCAGTCTCCCCTTCTCTCCTCTCCGATACGGCTTATGTAAACAAGTCTCTGGCAGGCATTATCTGCAACTTTTTAGCTTCTTTGTAACACTGTGAGGGTTAATCTGAGGTCAAGTTGCTGATGAACTCACTGCGATTACTCCTCTTGGCATTACTAAGTTACAGATAGGGACTTGTTTACATCAGCTGTTTGGGAAGGGAGGGGGAGGTGAAGAGAAATTTACGCACATATTTTTTTGTTTTCAGCAGAAAGCAGCAGCTCAGAGCTAGTAGAAAGAAGACTAAATAGATAATAAAAAGTATGGAATTACGTGTTAATCTCACTATGGGTAGCACAATACAGAAAGTTATGTTTCAGCGGAATACCCCTGTAATGCATTTAGTAAATTACTAAATTACTACATTAGTAAATTGTAGTAAAAAAAATTTTCTACTTGTCACTGGATTCTTTACTGATGACATTACCTTTGTTCCCTGCAGGTTTTAAACACTGAGGAAGAGGCACAGCATGATCTAGAAGAGGAGATGGAGGAAGTGCCAAGACATGGGTGAGTTTTATAAACACATACAATCCTCCTGTTTCATTTTTTTCTCTTTGACAGCAGATCAAATAATTGCTTATAGAACAGAACTCCCTTAGGAAAAATTAAAAATAAACTAGTCCTCCCCTAATGAAGATTCTCTCCCCTGCCCCTTTTCCATTTTTCTAATTAAAAAATGTAAACAAAAATAAACTAATTTTCAATTGTTGGAACTATTAAAATGTAATGTAATCAATCTGTTTTGGTCACATTACATTTCAGAAAAAAATCTATTGAAGAGTAGTGAAGTAGAAAATAAACAAAATCTATGTAAATTGGAATCATGCAACCTGTGTAATCGTGGGTTAAAAATTGAAAATGTAAAAAATTAAATTGTTAGAGTAGCAGAAGGGTTAAAGTAACCCATTACATCCTCCTGTGGCCTTTGGGAAGGTAACCTGCGTAAATGTTTGTGCTCACCACTGGGGGGGTTATTATAGATCTACTGTAAGTCAGTAACTATAGGAGCTCATTTTTAGATTTAGTAAGTGGAGTTGGTGTCAATGAACATCACTTTGATGACATTCACCACATCGTTGCGATAAGTATAGTGCTCACCGCTCACACTTTAGCCCATTTTACTTGTCCTCATCTGTCAGAATACACAAGCTTCTCATTAGAAGCAGAGTAGGCCTGTAAGACCAATGACACATGGCCTAGAGCACTGAGCAGATTGGCAAGTGGAGTTCCTCTCTCTGTTTTTGTGGAATGTACTGTCCAAACCTTTTATCTAAGAAATCTGGTATCAGAAATGTCAGGTGACTTGTATTGTTCGATCATTGTGGACAGACTGTCAGGTTGGTAGGGAGAGCTATATTAATCCGAATGGTTTTATGTTATGCTTTGTTCATTTTTGTCATTTTCTAAGTAAAACATGTAAATTGTCCCCTTCCATGCAGGTCAAAGTTTTATAACCAGCCATATATGGGAATGCAGTACCAGGGAAATCACCCATCTATGTACAACTCTGAGCCCCTGCCTGAACCAGCACCCCTGCCTCCGCCACCAATGTATGGAAATTCTGGCATGAACGCACCATTCAACTCACCTGCAGGCCCAGGCCATGGCATGAACCATCAGAGAGAGGGTCCCAATGTACACATGCCACCCTACCACCACAATATAGATGAGAAACCACATGGCATGCAACAGCAAAACAGTTACCAATCTGGCCAGAATGCACCTGGATACTATGAGAACTACTACTCCCAGCAGGCTGTTCACAATGTGAAACCTTCCAGCGTACCTGAATGTAAGTTTCTTTCTATCATTGACACTTTGTAGACATGATTGAATGTAAGGCATTTGTCAGGCAGCGTTCAGATGACATAAAGAACGGCTCACATTTACACAGTGTTTTTTTGTTTTTTCTTAGCTATGCATAAAGTTTTATTTTCAAGAATCGGAAAAACAATGGATGGTGCGGACACTAATCAGCCTCCACCACAGCGATCCATGAGTAGAGAAGAGGGTATGTATGCCATGTACTTTGCAGTATGCTAAAATATGCCAGCCCTTCCTCCTTCACGCAGGTGTTTACTTCTCTTATTGACAAAGCCTGTCAGATTGGATGACTTATGCGGATGAGTCATCTGAATAGGTCATCACTTTACAGCTCCTATTAGCCAAAACTGCACAAAAAAAATGTGTGTTTTGGCTTCTAGAAGGGATGAATAAATATATTTTAATAAAACAATAGAAAGAAACGATCGGCACTACAAGTCCCAGAGTAGGTTACCAACAATGTTTCACTGGATATTGACGTGGTGACTGGATACTTAGTGGTGCTCACCAAGCAAAATGTGTCCATAACGGTAACAAAATTCAAGTAAAGAAACAGTAGTGGCACTCACTGATGAAAATGCTGGTGAAGATTTCTTTTTATTAATAACGCATGGACATACACTGGGCAGACCCCTGATAGATGCAGTTTACAAGCTTGTTTCGCGCGACTGCGCTTCAACAGACCCCTGTTGAAGTGCAGTCACGCGAAACAAGCTTGTTACCTGCATCTACCTGGCGTCCGCCCAGTGTATGTCCATGCGTTATTAATAAAAAGAAATCTGCACCAGCATTTTCATCTGTAAGTGCCACTACTGTTTCTTTACTCGAATATTTTAATAAAAGTTATGAGTCTGGTTGTTCATAAGGAGATGGTGGGTTGATGGCTGGCTGTATATATGTGTACACACAGCAGCCTGTAAATCATCAATCTCTGTGAATCTTGTATTTTGCTATTCCTTCTATTAGCCAGTTGGTAAAAAGGTACCATTGGGAATTTAATTTTTTTTCTATTGACGTCTTTTTTTAATGAAGTGATTTGTACAAACATTAACTATCCTCTTGTTTTATTTCAGATGAATTTGTGAATTGGTACAGCAGCGAGGAAGAGGATGGTAGTGGTGTTAGCTCCATCTTAAAAACACTGCGAAACCAAACCAAGCTGGCGAGAAGTAACTCCGCAGAGCAGCAGTCAGCCCCTCAAACTTGTGACCCAAGGTTAGCAAAAGACAGGGCCGTTCCTGGTCAGACATTTGATCCTAGACTAAGACTTAGCCAGGGGCAAAGTCCTGCACATCATGTTGAGAGTGCCATATCTGACCCAAGGATCGCACGTGACCCAAGGAAGGTAAAGCCTGATGTTTCTAATGTTAGTCACCCTCCTCACCCTGGAGGTCATGTCAAGCAGAAAGGGATGGATGATGAGGATGAAGATGCTGAGAGGGAGCTAAGAGAGAAAACCGCCATCATACCATTAGACACGTTACCAGGAGTAAGTTTACGGGACCCCCGCTGTAAGCTGAGGCAGTTTAGCCACATTAAAATGGATATTGTACTGTCCAAACCCAACTTTGCTAAACTTGTTGTCTGGGCTCCAGAGGATCTGCTGCCTGTTCCCCCTCCAAAACCTGACCCTGTTTCTTCCATAAATTTGCCATTACCCCCACTTATTGCTGACCAGCGGCTGAACAAATCCAGGTCCCTTGTCACGGAGGTGCATCAGTCTGGCTCTGACCCAAGACTGGAAAGGGTGGATCCAAGACTGGAACAGAAAGCTAAACAAGTGAGCGTTTCAGCTAAAGGCAGCTATACCGAACCAGCAGATTCCCATGTGATTATAAACAAAATGAACGATCCTCGTCTCCAGAAAAGCCTCCAGTCCAGGCTTCACAGGTCGCCCAGCTCGGATAGCCAGCATGGGGCACCAAAGGAGCCTAAAGTTGATCCTCGCTTGGCAGCAAGGTCATCAATAAGTTCACCGCCAACATCCATTAAACCTGCCCAAGAAGTCCTTTCATCTTACGCACCTAAGGTGTCGCCTTCTAGTAGTAGGTTGAGTAGCCCTGGGTCTATACTGAAAAATATCAGTCTATACAGTCAGCGAGACAGTGCCACAAGTTCTGCCGATTCTGCTCCGTTTCCTATAGGCGAAAATGGAGATCATGAGAAAAAGACTGTCGATGCGGGCAAGCCATGCAAAAGCGAGTCTGAGGAAACAGAGGAGGTGCAGGAACCCACCCCAGGACCAGCTGTTAAGAGTCAGGATGACACTGAGGACAAAGCTGAATGTCCTGATGACAAAACGGAGGCAGCAAATAAAGCGTCAACAGCACAGGCATGCCCCCCACCAGCAGTTCACAACCTCCCCATCTCTGCTTTGGCCGGACTCATAAGGCCTCAGTACAGCGATCCAAGGCAGAGCAAACCAGCAGCTCCTGTTAGCCAAGCCCAAGACACTAAAGCTGAGGGAGAAGGTGACGACAAGCCTCTGAAAGACGTTTTCAAAACCTTTGACCCCACGGCTTCTCCATTCTGTTAGCGCCACCCCCTGTTTCACCCAGGAACCATTTTGTATTTTCTTTCCTGTTTCTGGCTTCTTCCCTTATTTATTTGTACAGTAAACCTCACACCTCTTACTGCTCCCAGTGTAGATATTGGCTATGCTGACTGCATTTTCTGTGGTATTGTATTTTTTTTAGTGAATTATTTGATAGAGAAAGTGATAGGCTACCATAAAGCACTTTCATTGTAAATAGGACCTAATGTGAAGAGGATACATGTATACGGTATGTGCTGTGCTCATGGACTGCCGGCACTATCGATTCACTGCCTGGTATTGAGCAATACAGTGTAAATTAGATATCTCAGCTTGTAACCAAGCACATGGAAATCTAGTCACCATATAGCTATACCAGCCGGGGAGGTCTAAGCTCCATTTCTGTGTATATGATATTTCATAGTCGTCAGGAAGGTTTACTTTGCTTTACTACGTACAGCGAGTCATGCAAAAGTGTCAGTGTTGTAAATGGCATCTGTGTAGATGTTATACAGAACTTAAGGGGGATCCCACTATCATGTAAATAAACTCTGCTCCATGTAAGATGAAAGGGACTGCAAGTTTTTAACATATTTGGTCATTCTGTTTTTCATTGTTCTCAAGGTCTCTGTCTCCTGTCAGTGAATGTTAGTATTAGACATGAGCGAACCAGGTTCGAGTCGATCCGAACCCGAACGTTCGGTATTCGGATCGACTCGAGCATGCTCCATTCTTTGCATCCAGAGCTTGAAATCCTGTCGTGATCATGTCCACAGCTTTGGGCTCTGATTCAACCAGCCTGACGTTGGTTTACGTGATCAGATTTTCAGCCTCTTTGTTTACTGACTGGAAGAAGAGATCTTGGTATCAGTAAGGACTTGGAGCATAACGTTTATTAAAAAGTTGCAGATCCTTTTATTATATTATGATTAATTATATAATTATGTGTCATCTAAGTAGATGGTCCAACCCTGAGAAAACCAAAAAGATTTCCTATCAGGGTCTCGAGCCTATAAAGTGAGGTGTTTATTCATAGCTATAGGATTCTATAGGATCAGTGCTCGTCTGCAGAACCTTTACATGGCTCTTATGTGGCACAATCACCGCAACGTCCATGCTGCCTATTAACTTCATGATAGTCACCTCAAGTTCCCATTTACATGAGAAGATTTGTGGGTGACTACAGATGATTTTAATGGACAAAAGAGGCGATTCTCTGATGAAGGAAATATTTCTCCTTCGTTGGTTGGTCGCTGACCCTTTTACACAGGCTGATTATTGGCAAAGAGGATTCCCGCCTGCTGATAATCAGTTCTTGTAAATGGACTTCATGTGTGATCCCAGACGCAGGGTATGTTCACACTAGCGAAAGAAGCACTGTTTGTGATAAGGAAAATGTGCCCTTTCCCACTTGCCCCAAACCCTGTTCCCATTGCCTTCAATGAGAGCCGGAGAAACACATGAAGCAGCAATGACATCATGTGGTTCAGCACTGAAACTCCCATTGAAGTCAGTGTGAGTATTAGGGCCCATGGTGTGGCGCTTCTTTGGTTTGTGTGAATGTTCCCTTATAGGAAACGGGAACAGTGAGCTGAGCTGCTTGTCATATATGCCGTTACCATACATACCCCAGGCAATCTCCATCCATGCTGAGAATCCGGCAGAGTTAGTACATGAAGGCCTATGAACCAACACTTATTCCAGGGTGACCTCAATTAGGGTGGGGGATCCTTATAAAGGGTGACCATTGGAAAGAGAGTTTATGTGTGTGCCTGATCATGCAAAGTCATTATTCACTTCCAGCAGACCTGATGCCTCTGTCTTGTATTATATGTAACAAGCAGATTAAATGGGCACTGTCATAAAAAAAAGAAAACTTTTGACCAGTCACAGAGACGTGTCAAAAGTTTTTATTGATCGGGGTCTGAGTGTTCAGACCGTGAGTGAGCAAGGAGAAGTCTATTCACTCCGAGCTCCTGTGACCAGACAACAGACCCCGACCGATCATGTCTCTCTAATATGTGAAAAGTTTTTTTTTGTTTTTTTTACTGACAGGTATTCTTACAGGCTATGTTCAAATATGCATCAGACGCTCCATTGCAGAATTCATTCAAATGGTCAGACAAATGTAAAAAATTCATTAAAAAGATGGAAACCAGACAGAAACTCCACAGACCCTATGTAATCAGTGAAGTCCATCAGGTTTATTGGCATACCTTGTGCAGTGGACTGGCTGCCTCTGTTTACCACTGAATGCAGTCTGCAATGGGGGCTCTGACACGATTGTGATCTGATATGGTTAAAGTGTACCTGTCCTTATAACTTTCAAAATGTACATCAACGGGAGATGTGATAAAAAGCAAGTTTGTAATTTACAATTTTTTTTTTTTATAAATGTATTTATCATGCTGTAAAACAAAGCTTAAAGGGAACCTGTCACTGGGGACGCAGGCACAGAGCCTTCCCGACCCCCCGGATACTTACCCTTTCCGACGAGTCCCGTTCCTGGGACAAGATATCAGCGCCCGGAGCCGTGAGATGAGTCCGACACCCATAGAGAATGAATGTAGCCGTCATTCTCTATGGGCATCGGACTCATCTCAGCGGCGTGCGGCTTCAAGCGCTAATATCTTCATCCCGGGACCGGCTCCAGGAACGGGACTCGTCGGAAAGGGTAAGTATCCGGGGACTGCACCAAGGGGTCGGGTGGACGCCTTCTCTGTGAGTGCAGATGACCTGGGAAACACTGGACTTCTTGTGTTTAGACTCTTTGAAGAAGAAAAAAAAAAGTCAGAAAACAGGAAGTGCCGTGTTTTCCATGATAACTAAAAAAAAAACAAAAAACTAATGAATGTAAATTGCAAACTTTCTTTATATCACATCTACTGCTGCTGGTTTAGGTTTTGAAAGTTATAACGAGTGACACATTAAATCAGCTCCCCCTAGTGGTTACTTCATTAACAATACAACTGCTGAACAACACGCGGGAGGCTTAGCCCAGGGCTATAATGTACAGTATATGGGTGATATGTAGTAAAGCAAACTACAAAGAAGAATTCTTTAAGATAAGCTCTAACTTTTTAGCCAAGTTAATATTAGAGGATAGTGAGCTGTTTCCTAATAAAAGGTAACAAAAGGCTAGCTTTCCATACGTCCACCTATAGACGCTGTATGTATGAAGAGAGGAGAGGAGTATTGTGACGGCTGTGTAGTAGGTCACAACTCTTTTTCCCTGTCCGTGTAATGTGGGAGCTATAAATGCTGCTTGTAAGGTACTTAGAGGGTAACTATAGGGATCCTGACCTCTGACGCTGCCTTCCTCTATTACCCTCATGGGTACTCACTCTGTATTAGGAAATCACTCGGAATACAAGTCCGTGACACATCCGTTGAAATGGCTAAGGAGATGGAGCGCCGCCATAAGTCCTATATAAAATAATGACCGTGCATTCTTACAGGTGAATGACGTTTTAAGCAATTTTATGATATAAATGTAAAGTGAAGAGAGAAAGTTCTAGAGGGAGAATTGGACAGGATTTTTTTTTATATTCTGAAAACATTTAGTTCTTGCCGTCATTACCGTGTATTGTATAGTGTAGATGATGATGATGAACTCTGCATGGCATTTTGTACTTACCTATTTTGTGTATTTTCAGTACTTATTAATTCCGCTGTTTTAACTAAATATTTAAGCTGCGACATTTCCCGGTTTTAGAGCACAGCTTTGGGTTTTTTTTTTTTTTTTTCATGGTTTACGGCTTGTAAAACTATTATTGGAAATATATGTTGTACTATTTTGTATTTGTGCTTCTTTTCACCTGTGCATGGATATATATGCTCATAAAGTGTAGATACGTTTAAAGGAGCCGTTCTCTTGTGCAGTTTTTTTTTTCCCCGAAGTCTGAATAGAAGGTCCACAGCTGTGTTCACCAAATAGTCCAACCAGAACAGATACATGAATGTACCTCAAGGGGGCACAACATGGATTCAAGACCATAAAATGCTTCACCCCTCACAGGTTACAGTACAGAATGGTGTATTTAACTTTTTGCTTATCTTTCTTAAATGTATTTATGTGTATGGTGCACAAGTGGTAAACCTTAAGGGTACAAACCCACACACCGTATACGCAGCAGATTTGAAGCAGATTTTATGGTGCAGATATGATGCTGTGTTCAGTTATTTAGATCTAATCTGCTGCGTATTTGCTCTGTATCGCAGCAGTAAATAAGCTGCGTATACGGTGTGTGGGTTTGTACCCTAAGTGATAAACCTCAGTGTATTGAAGAGTAAAGGCCCTATTTCATGGAATGATTATCGTCCGTATTTGTCCGTTACCGCCTATAATTGTCCCGTAGAAATAGAAGGCAACAATTAGCTGACATTGTTCATGTCGGCTGATTGTTGCAGTCAGCTCGTGTGTAGTAGCGGTGGCAGCGAGTGGGGAACGAGGAGCAAACAAGCACCGATAAACGGACGATAATCGTTTAGCGAGGGATGCAGGGACATCGTTACCGATGTCCTTGCAGCCCTTGTTTAAACACCATACATTACCTAAACATGTTGAAGAGCTTCTCCTGCGTTCCTTCTCTCCCGGTCCCGCTAGAGCATCAGCTTCGGTCCGGCCTGTTTGAGCTGACAGACCGCTCAGCCAATCACTGGCCGCGGTGGTCCTGGCAAGTGATTGGCTGAGCGGTCTGTCAGCTAAGACAGGCCGCACCGAAGCTGCTGCTGCTGCACGCGGGACAGGGAGGAAGAAGGAGCGCAGGAGAAGACCTGCAACATGTGTAGGTAATGTATGGTGCTTGTGAGATAGTCAGGCACCGACCGCGCAACGCTATTCGACGCAGCGATGCGCGGTCGGTGCCCGATGATTTTAGGTTTGAATCATTGTCTCTATTCCACGGATCAAAATTCGGCCCAATCGGCTCCGTGGAATAGGCCCCTTAGAGTACCTGTCATTAGAAAAAACTGTCTCTTTTAACTTGATAAGGAGGTACTACACCTCGAAACGCGTTGTTTCTGAGACAATAAATCATCTCTTCAATATACCTGTTTGAACTAAAGTACCGTTCAGCGCCGAACAAGGTCCTTTTACTCTAGCCCGGCATAACTCTGAGGCTGTGACACATCTCTATTCTCCGGCATCAGGATCTCGTGGCTCAGGATCCTCGACAGCAAACTCTGGGACTGGCTACTGCGGCGGTTACTCCGTCTATCTTCGTTGATAGCCCTACAAGGTGTTGTACTCTTTGTACAACACAAAAAGGTGAGCATAACCATATGTGCTCCCCCTTCCCACCCGAGTATTGATGTTATTACCCTATAGCGCCTCTCTCTTCCTTTTAGCCTGCTTCATAGAAAAAACTTCTGTCACAGATACATGAGGAGAGTAGTCCAACCAAGAGTTTAAAACGATGCATTGCTGTACCTGTTGTTAAATAAAGAGTGAAAATTTGAACGCCGATAGATGCTGTTGGACTACTCTCTTCAAGTCTATTTGCTCACAAACCAACGTGCCCAATCGGTGTGCATCTACCACCAGGCCAGACCGAGCCCCTAGCAGATCTCCATACGGTGTTGTTGTACTAATTTCTTCATTTCTGTTATGGCCAGGAGAAGGTTATACTGGCTGGAGGCACAGCCGTGCAGAAAATCCGGGACTTTGGTGGCGCTGTCGGCATCCAAAGGATATCACTACTGTACTGATGGGAGTAGTAGCAGTGGATGTAAAATCATAATTTTATTGTAATAAAATTATACATCCACTACTACTACTCCCCTCAGTACAGTAGTGATATCTTTTGGAAGCCGACCGGATCACCAAAGTCCTGGATTTTCTGCCCGGCTGTGCCTCCAGCCAGTATAACCTTCTCCTGACTCTCCACCAGCATCCCCCGGCCCCACGGACTGGCTGCAAGAGGCTATATACCTGATCATGCCTGAGCGGCTTTGAAGCTTTTATTCTGACTTAAATCCTAAGTTTGCGGTAATACACCATGTGCGCCCCCGGTGTTTTTCATCTTTCCAGTTTCATTTCTGTTATGGGTCTGCGTTGTTCACATTGAGACCAATCAGGAGAACGAGCGTGGAAGCGACTGCACTGCCATGCCCCCCCCCCCCCCCCCAAATCTGTGTCCGTCTGCATACACCTACATTATTGGGCTATCCAGGTCACTTAAAGGGGTTGTCTATTGAAAATCTTTTTCTTTCAAATCAACTGATATCAGAAAGTTATAGAGATTTGTAATTTACTTCTATTAAAATCTCAAGTCTTCCCATACTTATCAGCTGCTGTATGTCCTGCAGGAAATGGTTTATTTTCAGTCTGACACAGTGCTCTCTGCTGACATCTCTGCCCAAGACAGGAACTCTGTCTTGGTTTTCTATGAATCCTCATAGAAAACCTCTCCTGCTCTGGACAGTTCCTGTCTCGGCCAGAGATGTCAGCAGAGAGCACTGTGTCAGACTGAAAATAAAACATTTCCTGCAGGACATACAGCAGCTGATAAGTATGGGAAGACTAGATTTTTTTTATTAGAAGTAAATTTCAAATCTGTATAACTTTCTGATATCAGTTGATTTGAAAGAAAGATTTTCGCTGGACAACCCCTTTAACAGTCAGGAGAGAACGCTCTAAGCACAGACTTCTCCCGCCTCTTTCTCCTGATTGGTCGCCGACTGAACACAGAGACTCTGACTGATCAAAACTTTTGACGTGTCTCATGTCTAAAGTATTTTCTAATAACGGGTATCCTATAAAAATGCACTAGTCTTTTGTGCAAACCCTTGCTAGCCCCCTGGCAGCGTAAGGATTCACTAGGAAGTCCTCACTAGCAAATACATTTACTTTAAACTAGTCTTTGTACTGCACAGTGTTGCACATCTAGCTCATGAATAATCCAGCAAAGCTACTACAGACCCAGCATACTTATAGGGCACTTTACAATGCAGGTGATTAATCTCCCCCACAGTGTTGCAGGTTTTGCGATGTAAAGCAATATCCAAATCTGCAGGTTTTTAAACATTTTATTTTGATTTTTAAATGTTTAATTCATAATTCAATTATTTATTTCCCACCAAAATCAGCACAATTTGTCTCCCCTAAAAGGAAGATCTAGGTATCCTACACTATCTATAGGAAATAGCTTCTGGGACAGTAGCTTCAAAGCGGTATATTGCAGCTCTCAATACATATCATAGCGGCCAATGCAGGATCCCTATACTATACATATACTACACGGTAGATGGTCCTGGGGCGGAGGTGTCTTTTTCTTTTCTTTTTTTTATACAAATCCTAAAGAAAAATCCTGTTTCTGTCTCTGATGAGCAGTAGCGTATAGACCCTATACATTGCCACTCTGTAACAGTCACAGGCCGGAGGGCACATTACTTTGACTTGCTACTTTCTAGCGGAGGTCTGAATTGCCGGAATTGTCCCAACTTTCTTCATTGCAGCAGGAAGATCATCAGTTATAGACCAGCCCAGCAACCATTTCAGTGTTGTCGGTTACACACACGAGGGCCACTACAGAGTGAGGATGTCAGGAACTCCCTACCCTTGTGGGCAAGTACCTATCCTCCAGTAGGTGCAATGGAGAGCTGGCTCCTCTCATATATTACTACTACTATTATTATTATTATTATTATTATTATTATTATAGAAACAGCAGGTGAAATAGCTGCTATGCTACAAGGCGCAGAACTTTTTTTAACTTTAAATAAAACGTTGTCATGGTTGCTATGTAAAATATTTGTGGTGTTCTACTACCATCTAGTGGCTAATATATAGTTTTCAAGGGATCGCCGTATCAAAGACAATCCCTTGAATGTGAGAGCTGTGGTAGCAAGGGACAAGTCGCTGTCAGCTGTTTATTTACCCTGCAGTGGCCTCTAGTGGTGATATGTAGCATCACATGCAGACAAAAAAAAAATAAAAAAAATGGTGTCCCATATCAATGGATAAGCTCATCCCAGGTGATAGCTACTGCTTGTTCATACAGGGGGCCCCTATTCTATATCTACATGCCCCATGTGTAAAGCGAAAAGCCTATATACCCATACACATTAGATTTATGTTGGTGGTTTTCCTGCCAAATCATCAGACCTATAAATAACCACTTTAAAGATTTGGGGATGTAACCTCTTTAGCTGACACAGCTCTATGAGCTCTCACATAGGTAGATAGGGCAGGCCTTAGTTGGCCTATCGGAGGTAGAGCTTACCATGATTAGGGATGGTCGAACAACGGAAAATCTTAGGTTAGATTCAACCCGAACCTTGCCGGTCCTTCCGTATTTGATTCCTGATGCCTTCCTGGTCCATGGGGAAGTAGGAGACAGCCCGGGTACTGCCTGGAATTCTGGGATTCAGCCTAGGTAAAAGGCTGTGTATCCTGGAACTCCAGGTGCTACCCGGGCTGTCTCTACCTTCCCCACGGATCGGGAAGGCATCGGGAATCCAATGCCGAAAGTTCGACAAGGTTTGCGTTCAATCGAACCTTAGATTTTCCGATGTTCAATCATCTCTAACCATGATGCCTAGGCTGGTACGGGCCATTAGGGGGAGGGTCTTCCTTTTCGCGCAATAACTCCTAATTATAGGACGGCATGGGATGAGGATTACCAGGGCGTTTGTCTGCCCTAGGAGTGAATTTTTAACAGTATAAATAAAGTTTATGCTTGAGGTTTATGTAAAGGTCCTGACCTTGCCGGACTTAGGAGGCATTCACACGTCCGCAGAAAACTGCAAAAAAAAAATCCTTATACAGCGTCCGCCATGGTTCTCTGGCTACAGTCTTACAGTCTAGCAGGAATAAAATAATGTTCTAAACAGACTCTTAGTCCTAATAGGATTTTATAGTTACGGATTGTTTTACAGGACTGGTCTTACCCAATGTGATGCTAAAATTTAAGAAGCAGTCAAAAAGTGATCCTGGTAACTATAGGCCTGTAAGCCTAACAGTTAGGGGAAAATATATGTAAATGGGTAAGAAATTGGTTGAGTGATAGGAAACGGGGTGGTTATTGATTAAACTCAGATTGGGTCACAGTTACTAGTGGGGTACCACAGGGGTCAGTATTGGATCCGCTTCTTTTTAATATGTTTTAATGACCTTGTAGAGCTACAGAGTACAATCTCCATATTTGTAAATGACAGTAAACTGGGTAAAGTAATTACCACAGAGGAGAAAAAGGCACATAGAAACAGGACAATTTTGTGCTAAATAGAAAACACAGAATAATTGTATGTAGCTATATGCATGGTTTGGTAGCACTGATCTAAGATGCAGCTATATAGGAAATAAAAAGGAGAAACTGCCATGGTTTATTCGATGTGACATATATTCTATAAGTATAGTTGCCAACAGTGCCTGGACTATTGCCAGGACCGTGCCTCTGTGATGACAAACCCCATCCCAGTAACGTCAAACTTTGCTTCCAGGATCGGCCCCTATACTCTTAACTATAAGCACTGAGAATAAGGCTTATTGCTGAAAACAAACTGCAGCAGGCAGTATTCTGCCTCCAGCCACTAGAGGCCGCTCTGCTCCCAGCTCCACTGCTGTCACAGAGCCTGAAGGAAGAGAAGATGGTGGTGTACTGTAGGGAGCCAGGTAAGTATGTGTGTTTGTTGTTAGCCAGTGTTACAGTGGGATGTTTGGGCAATGATAAAACAGGCACATTTTTTTTGTCATCATTATTCCCTCTGGCTTTGTTATGCTTTTCCAGATCCATCAACCATCTAAAGTGTATGGGCAGCTTTAAAGCGACTCTGTACCCACAATCTGACCCCCCCCCCCCAAACCACTTGTACCTTCGGATAGCTGCTTTTAATCCAAGATCTGTCCTGGGGTCTGTTCGGCAGGTGATGCAATTATTGTCCTAAAAAAATACTTTTAAACTTAAAGCCCCGTGCCAAACGGGAGTATCTGTACCCTAACTTTGCACCACCCCTCCGTCCCTCCTCCCCACCCTCTTCATCATTAGGAATGACACTGAAACATTTTCTCCATGCTGAACATTGCACAGGTCCTTAACGATCCAGCCCATGTGCCGGGCTGACACAGGTGGGGAATAGGAGGCAATTTGCTAGGAGCATTCCTAATGATAAGGAGGGACAGAAGGGTTGTGCAAAGTTAGGACACCGATACTACCGTTTGGCACGGGGCTTCAAGTTAAAAAGTATTTTTTTAGGACAATAACTCCATCACCTGCCGAACGGACCCCAGGACAGATCTTGGATTAAAAGCAGCTATCCGAAGGTACAAGTGGTTTGGGGGGGGGGTCAGATTGTGGGTACAGAGTCGCTTTAAAAGGAAACTAAGAGCAGGTGAGAGGACTTCTGTTTCTATACTACATGGGACACAGAGGAGGAACATCATTTTCTTACCTTCATCCTCAGTGCATTTTTCACTAAATCTTCAGTTCAATATGCAAATTAGGCAGTTTGGTACGCTGGGGGCAGGACCACTGGCCTCAGTGCACTGATCCACTCCACCTCTCCTAATGAACATTCTTCAGGCCATCTGCTGTGCTGAACTACAGAGTAACGGATGAATATTCAGAGGAGGCAAGCAGGTGAGAATCCATTAATTGAGAGTGGTAAATCTTCCCTCATTTACTTATTGAGTGAAATGAAGATTTAGCGAAAACAGCCCTGAAGATGGAGGTAAGAAAATTATGTGGAACAATATACATGGGTACTTTGTTTAGAAGTGAAGATGGGGCTGGAGTCTACAATGTTTGTCTGTCTGATTTTGTGGAGACAAGTTATGGCTCGGAGAAGTTTTCATGATAGCCCAGGCCAGATCAGGAAGATCAAGTGATTCTGGTAAGAGAAAACAGCCCCTGTGAGTCACTGGATGTAATTGCACTGTAATCACTTATCTTAATCATCATCTCCATATAACTGATTATCACTACCAGCAAGCAGCTTCAGAAATCATGCTTTTGACTTTGCTTGCTCGCAGTGGCATAAAGAAGGGTATATGGGGTAGTGAAAAAGATATCTCTGAAGCTGCTTGCTGGTAGTGATAATCCACTGACAAGCCACATCTGTTGCCAGGGCTGGTGTCAGCACAAGGCTTACCTGGGCAAGTGTTGGGGCCTGCAGCGCCTCTATAGGGCCCAGAGAGGGAAAGGGGCCCAGTGTTATAATGTTCAGCTTGCTGTAGTGCAGGGTGAGTGCTGAACATCAGAAGACACAGGAGACAGAGCAGGACCTGCACAAAGGGAGAAAAGGATCTGATCAGGTTACTCAAAGGTTCTCAACCTTACAGTGTGGAGTGCAGCCCAAAAGAGAGGAAGAGGGAGAAGACTGAGCTGTATGTGCTGTGTGTTAGTGTCTGTGTCAAAATGGCGCATAGTGGAAGGATAAGGGGTCCACTGAGGCACCGTTGCCAGAGAGCCCGCAAGAAGCCAGCCCTGCCCCTGCCTGGAGCCAGCCCTGCCCCTTGCAAACCACAATACGACACACCCATAAGCCACACTCTCGTCAAAGTTAAAGTCTCCCTGAAAAAATTTAAAATGTTGGCAACTATGCATAAAGCACCCATCTCAGCTTTGTATACTTTAATTAGTGTGACAGTTTTATAATAGAAGCATATGCAGCAAGTAATAGGGTAGAGGAAGATATATTACTATGTCAGGGTCTTGAACACACGGCTTACTCAGATGCATTGAAGTCGAATCTTCTCAAAGGCGGCATGCAATTCATGACTGCAGACTGTGAGCCACCAAGACACGATCCCCGCACTAGTTGGTATAATGATATGATGTCCTGCCCGCAGCCGTTTCTGCCATGAGGCCAAATGAGTTTATTGCTCAGGTGGCAGATTGTAGGGATGGCATGTTTTATTGAGTAGTTATAAATTATACTGTTTGCTACACAACTTTGACTTCAATGCAAATGATAGCCGGACACAGACATAATGCAAGGACGTCAAGGCTGCAAACAATTTGCAGGTATTTATATGATTCAGACATCACTAGACTACAAGGGATCCCTACCCCTTTAAATAGAGCACAAGGTATAATGGTAGTGGGAGCATGAATAAGATCACCATGAGTAGTCAAAACTCATTGACTTAGGTACTATTATTTTTAGGTTTCACCTCAGACAGCAGAAAAAGTACAATCGGCCATGGCCCTGCCCAGGATTCTGTCTCATAGGCTGGAGGCCTAAAGAGAGGAACAGCAGTTGTACTCAACGATAGAGCAGGTCTAGGTGAGTATTCTATTTTTTTTTTTTTCAGTTATGCCACCCGATATTTTTATAGTAAGGGGGGCAGGGGGGCATCAACAATAATTTTGCATCAAATTTGAAAGGAATGCTGCCCGTCAAACAAAGTTTTTCTATGTACCTTTTTGAGCCCCCAGCACTGGCTGGCTGGATTCACAAGTATAGTATTTTAGTCAGTATTTTTTGTCAAAACTATAGTGGGAAGACCCTTCTCTGTGTTTTAGGCCTTTATTGGTTTTGCTAAAAATACTATATGTGAATCCAACCTAGGGGCTGAGAATGGAAGGGCCCAAATTATTTTGCCGGCTTATTTTCTCATTCTTTATTTTTCTTTTCTTGCAGCTTCTTTATCTTTTTTGGCAACTGTGAATTCATATGAAAATCTCAGCAGGAATTTCTTCCGGTATATCCTTTCTCTTATTGGATTTCTTGGCTGTTTAATGCGGAATTTTGCATTCCCCAACGCATCTCTAATAACTGTTAGCAAATCTTGGCATCTTTTTGGTGTCTTCTTGTTGTCTTGTAAGGTGTAATTCTCAACAGCGTGGATTTGTTCCGCACCAACCTTTTTAAATATCGCTACCAAATCGCTGCAAGGTCCACTCAGTTTGTGGGTAAGAATAATAGTGGGATATAATCCTGCAACGAGAAAACCATGGAATCAGGGTTACACCAGATGGAACTCTAAACTGTACACCTAAAGTAACTACTGAGAAATTCCAGTAGGTAGAGGGGGTTGTCATAAAATCATCTTACTTTAAATGTGCTATGAGCCAGATTACAAAAGACAGGGTTTAAAAAAAGCATAGCTACCATCCCTATCCTCAGGTTGTGTGCACTATTACATATCAGCTTCTTCCACTTAACCCCTTAACAATGCATGACGGGTATACCCGTCATGTGGCCGTTAAGGGTGATCAGAGAGAGCTCCTGGCGTGAGCCCTCTCTGCAGCCCACGGTCCCCGGTTGCTATGTGCAGCTGAGGACTGTGGGTCCGATCGCCGCTGCCGGCTAATTACCTATTTGAATGCAGCTGTCAAAGCTGCATTCAAATAGTGCTTGTGCCCCCTGTCCTTGGTGTCTAGTGGGGGATCTCCCTCCTGCGATGCGATCGCGGAGGGGAGATTCCTGCTACTGAGCCAGCCGGGGCTCAGCAATCTGGTCTGCAGCAGACCAGTATAATAAAGCAATGATCTGATGGATCAGTGCTCTATTATATACATAACATTGATCTCAATGGGAGATCAGTGCTGTGTATATAGAAGCCCCCCAGGGGGCTTCTAATTAATGAATGTGTGTGTGTGTGTGGGGGGGGGGGGAGTGTTTGTATTAATTAAAAAAAAAACCCTCTCCTAATAAAGGTTTTAGTCACACCCCTTTTCCCATTTTTTTAAACCATTTAATATGGTATATAAACTCTATAAGTATTCAAATCTCTCTATATCTATTTCCCCCCTCAGAAACCCCTCCCCCCCTTCATACTTATTATTCACTTTAACCACTTCCTCCCAAGCACCGCTACCGCTAACCTGTTTCTCACTATAAGCAACCTTGCAACAAACAATCTTTTATGTAAGCAGGCATTTTTCCTCCTAAGTATGAGTCTGCTCCCATTGGCTGTATCCCAGTTTTCCAGGCGTTCCTTAGAAGGTATCCACCCACTGCACGGAACGAGCAGACAGCGGGAATCCAACGCCGATCGTTCTGGTTCTCACAAATCAGAAATCCAAAAAGTCCGCTCATCTCTAATACTTAGGTATTCGCTGTCGACCCCGGCCTCCATCTTGGGTCGATGACGTCATGTTGGGGAGCTTGGCCGAACCGCTCCATCCGTCCCCCGTGCCGGCCCCCCTCTGCCGTCATCAGCCGCTAGCTGGATTGGCTGAGCATAACTGTGCTCAGCTGATGACGCGGCAGAGGGGGGGGGGGGGGGCATGAGGGACGGCTGGAGGGGTTCGGCCGGCCTCCCGAAGATGACGTCATTGTCCCAAGATGGCGGCCGGGGGTCGACAGTCATCTGCTGAGTATACTGCATCACACTTCTGGGGGTGGGGGACACGGGGAAGGGGCCATTCACATACATAACATACATTACAAAGTTGTATAACTTTGTAATGTGTGTTATTTTGTGGATAAATGTTTAGCGCCGCACTACCCCTTTAAGGATGTCTAGAAGCAGTTAAATCATGGGGTCTCCAAGTAATTCATGTTTCTCCACCATCTTCAAAGATAAAGGTGTTTCCTAAAATAACTTAACACACAAAAGAAACTATAACCTCACACTTGTATTTTGCATTATAAACATACTATTAACCCCTTCCGGCCCTTGGCATATAGTGCAGCTGGAGGGATATTCCTTCTCAGAGTCCCAGTGCAAAATAAGTGATGGGGCCCCCCAACTATAACGCTTCATTATTAGTATTGGCCTCCTCAAATGGGGAAGAAAGACATTATGGGCTCCTGGCTGCAACCACACCCTATGTACCCACAGTGGCTGTGCCCCAGTTCTTGCTAACTGCTAAATTAGGGCTGTATTGTAGTGTAAACAAGTGCCGATCTGCTGTTTACAGAGCCGATTAGACCCATCGACTATTGTGCAGCAAGAACTAGAACTAGTGTGAATGAGTGATCATTTGAATATGGTGGTACCTCAGATTTTTGCAAGATGACCTCTAATATTTATATACTGTATGCACTGTATTGGGTCAGAGCGTAGTCTGCATCCTTCTCCTAGTTTCCCAGGATTGGACACAGCTTTTCCCGGCACCCAGGGGTGGAGCAGCAGGGAGCGGAGCAGTGCTGAGAAGCAGGCGGCTTGATGAGTGAAGCGCTGATCAAAGGAAGTGCTTCACTTCATTTAAACGAGCGATTCGCTCATCTCTAGTCAGGACCAAAAGACACGATCGACCTATGATCTGTAAAGGGCAAGAAGTAGCATATTTATTTATTTTTTTCCCTGACCAAATTGTCCGTCATGTGTTTTATCTGGTCTTATATTTATGCTTTTTGCAACCATGTTCTGAAGAAACTGATCTCAAATTGAGTGCGCGTTGGATATCCCTCCAGCAGAGGGAGCTCCTAGGCAGCTGTATGTATATCTAAGCATATCTTGTTCTTGTAGTACTTCTTACTTTATCTTTGTATTTGACTTCTAACAATACTTTTAGCTTTGCTTTTGTATTTGCTGCCACCATAAAAACTTTTGACATGCCATAGAGACATATCAATAGTTTTGATTGGTCTGGGTCTGTTCAGACCTGTACCGATCAGGAGAACAAGCCAGGAAAATACCGCGCTAAGCGCGGTCCTCTCCCGGCCGTGTGTCACATTATCAGTCGGAATCATAATGTAAGTCTATGGAGCCTGATTGATTATGCTGACACAGAGCCGGGTGGATGGCGGAGTGTGCGTGAGGGATTGAAGGGACACTAGAAAAAAATGTCATTTATTTATTAATTTTTTAATATTAAACTTACGCTATTTAGCGTGTGATAAAAATAACATACTAAATGTATTCTGTGGGTCACTACGGCTACAGCGATACCAAATTTGAATCTTTTTCTTTAACTATCTTTTTTCTTTAACTAACCCGAAGGGGTTAAATAGATCATACAGTTACTAAATAATACCAGTATACAAGAAAAAATATTATCACCTTACATATCACTATTCCTGTATACTGACACTAATATTACCAATAATACCAGTACACAAGTAAGAGATAATGCCTCCACACCATGGCCAATATTATTACCACTACATAGTGACTATACTGTTACTGAATAAAATCCAGTATATAAAGACATTAGCAATAATACTGTCACACCGTAATAACTATACAGTAACTGGATAATTCCACTATATACGGTCAGTAAAACACAGTTGTTCCAATATATGGATTATGTGAGCATAACTTTCCTTAATCAAATAAGCTTTATTAATAAAAAATACAATAAAAAGAACAGGTGTCCACAGTACAACATATCAGGACAAAAACAGACACATAGGGTGATTCAAATAAAGAGTCACCATCTCTATCTCTAATCCAAACATATAGTTAGATACACACCTACACACAATCCGCTGTCAAGGATGCCATTCAAGTACCCAAGTCATGCGGCAAAAACCAACCACTCCCTCTGCAAATATATAAGTCATCATAACTCACAGTATAGTATTAGCCGCTGACCAGTATTACCTAAGCATACTATCTACGGTATGTGACATCTGCCAAACGTACGTCGGGGTTGGCCCCAGGACAAACAGCACAAAGGGTGAGTTACTTTTGTACACCTACATAGTGTCATAGAAGCTCATTTGGCCATAGATGCTATGCTTAGAAACTTGGCAATACTGGTCAGCGGCTAATGCTCATGTCATTTAAGGTGACTTGTATATTTGCAGAGGGAGTGGTTGGTTCTTGCCACATGACTTGGGTACTTGAATAGCATCCTTAATAACAAGACAAAGAAAATACTTCGGGAGCGGCAAGTATCTGGCCAAGAAAAATTCTATATAGCCTTAAAAATAAAACGTAGTCACTAAGGGGCCTGTTCCACAGGAGCGATAATCGGCCCGATTCGGCCGATTTTTGCTCCGTGGAATAGAGAGAACGATCAGCCGAT
Organism: Dendropsophus ebraccatus; assembly: GCF_027789765.1. NCBI lineage: Eukaryota > Metazoa > Chordata > Amphibia > Anura > Hylidae > Dendropsophus > Dendropsophus ebraccatus. Next base: position 23,712,130 of record NC_091466.1, on the reverse strand, counting down.
GATCGTGTCATCGGCTGATCATTCATTTAGGTTCAGACCTAAAATCGTCGTTCGCCACCAGTGCATCGCTACGGTTGAATAGCGATGCGCGGCGGCGACCGACGATTTAATCAGAACCATACATTACCTGTCCGGACGCAGGTCTTCTCCTTCTCCCGGTCCCGCGCGGCAGCATCGGCTTCGGAGCGGAGCTGTCTGAACTGACAGACCGCTAAGCCAATCACGGGCCCCGCTCCGAAGCTGCTGCAGCTCGTGGGATCGGGAGAAGGAGAAGATCTGCGCGCGGAAAGGTAATGTATGAAGCAAGGGCTGCAAGAACATCGGTAACGATGTCCCTGCAGCCCTTGTTTCACAATCATCGTGGCCGTGCAATAGGCCCAGTAAACGAGCGCCCATCTAGCAGATCGGCGCTCGTTTACGTTGTTGCTCGTCCGGTGGAATAGGAACCTTACACTTGTTGAGTGATGAACCTCCACCACTCGCTGCAGTATAACGCCCAATATGAGCTCACAAGGGATTCAGACGGGATCGCTACACCCTCCGGATCCTTCCAACAGTCTCCGGCACAAGTATGTAAAAAGAAAGCAATAAAAAAACAGAAAAAATGGGGAGCGATCTCTTTTTCAATACTGACTACATAGCCTAGAATATTGCATAGGGTTCTACTCACTTCTCATAGGGGAGATAGACCTACTCCCCCTGTTGCCCAGAACGCTCATTTCACAACATGGTCAAACTTTACTGGAAAACAGTTTCCATACTCTAACACCCAGACCGAGGCTCTCCGCTGTGAAGCTGGTGGACGCCCGACGCTCCGTGGAACCCGCCCTCAGTGTAAGTCTTGCTAGATCCGTCCGTACCACTCTCTACTACTCAGGACTAAATACTCCTGTTCGTTTTTTGATAATACAACCTTCCTGTATCAGAGCCCTCAGTTTTTCTTGGAATAGTGGTCATCCTCTAATTTATGATAGTAAGTATCATCTCTAATAATCCTATAAGATTCCTCTAGATAATAATTTTTGTTCATTACAACTATCCCTCCCCCCTTATCTGCTTTCTTAATAACTATTTTTTCATTCTTCTTTAATGATTTTAGTGCAATCTTCTCTTCTCTTCTCATTAAATGACGTCCATCTACTTTGTCAGCAGCCCCGTCTTTTAACTGCAAACTTTCTTTATGAACACTTTTAGTTAAAAGGGCCAAATGTAGCGCCAATGCTGATGCCGGCCCTGAACAGCAGAGCAGACATCTAATAATTCTTTGGGCTGTCATTCCGCAGTTGGTGGAGGCCCTGGGGCATGTGCCCCAGGTGCCCACCATTAATCCAGCCCTGGTTGTGACTATGACAGTGTCAGGACAAGCAGAGGAAGCAGTTCAGTGCTGAGCTTCTTCCTACTAAGCGGAGCAAGAATAAAACGCTTCCTATCTTACAGGTTCACACTCACATACACTAGTTATACTTTCCACAGACAATTGTCAAAAATATAACCTTTCCCAATACCCTTATACATGTTGATGTTTGTTTTAGATGGGCATGTGAGCAAGAACATGCTAGGGGCAACTCATGCTGCTAATACAGAAGCTCTTAGATTTTGTGGGCACAATATGTGAACCTGCACAGAGTTCCCCTTTATTACACTCACAGGATGGTGGAGATGACACACACCGTTCTCACCTATATGGTGTGGGAAGGGAAGAAACCAGCTAGAGAAGGGTTACTATGGGGTTATTACCACTGTCCTATGTATGAAAGTATGTGGCATCTCAATTCAGGTAGGAACATGAAAAGAAGAAGCAGTGAAATGAAGGGCAAATTGTTCTGTTCATGGCAGCATAGCCCAGCCCTAGACATACAGGCTACTGCTGTGTTACTGTGACACATGAGTACATATAAGACATACCTGTTAGATCTCTGCAATTCCTGAATATTGTTTTTAGGGATTGAATTTCATAGTCGGGCATTATAGTCTTCACGCTAGACAAACACAATGGAATATTCTTACAATATATAGGGTAATATAATGATAACACAGCGATAATATACAATACCTATACATTCCAAAGAGCACATCATGCAGTATATAGATTATATCTAATATGCAGATTTGATCTCTTAAAAACTCTAAAAAAAAACATTAATTAAATCACATCTGGAAATGTCACAAGTCTTACCTATAAACGAATATAGGAACAATGAAGTCTGAATAGTTTGGTTCCTTATCAGAATCTTCCACTTTAGACATTATAGAAAGAAAATCTTCTTCCCATGTCACCTTCTGGTTAAGAGGAAGGAAATTACCTGGAAAACAATGTTATATCAGTTTAAGAAACTTATATACTAATTTATATACTGTAGATAGATAGATAGATATACTAATCTACCTAAGCGACGACAGGACTTGCTACTATAAATCATGATCAAACCTATCAACCTTTAAAGCATCCCTTAGCTGCACTTAAAGAAGCACTCCGTAAAAATCTTTTATTTGCCATAACCCCCCTTCCCCCCCACTGCACGCATGCTCACCAGCGATGATTGGTGTCCCATGGCGCAGCTTCGTTCTGGTCATGCGGCATTGTTTAAATACTGCGCATGTTCACGTTACCGCTCTTCTGACCCCTCTTCTGTCTCCATGTCAATTGAAGGCTAGAAGCCACACTCTCCCATAGAGATGCAATGGAGAGCGTGATTTCCGGCCTTCAGTAAACATGGAGACAGAATAGCGGTGACCTGCTGATATCTACAGCGCAGAGGAACGCCCCCAGTGCTCTAAACAGACTAATCTACATTGGCTTCAGATCTAAATACTCAAAGTTGGTGCCACAGAGGAAAATAAGAAGACCGGTGCTGGAATCGGCAGATCTGCCGCTACAGGTATATGAAATCAGGTAAAAAGAAAAGGAAAAAGGCAGAGGACAGCACCTTGTGTAGTCCTGTGGTGTGTGGTGAGGTGTTACTGACTAGATAGTAATGGACTCTCGCCTTAATGCCCCTTGGGCCTGAACCATGTCACCCCTACAGGGGTACGTGTGGAGAAAAGGAGCTGCTGGCCAGAGAATCCTTGGTCCGGGATGCTTCCATGGTTTGGGGTCCATCACTGTAGATACAATTGAATAGAAAAAAAGTGGGTCACGTGACTGAGCCAGCCAATGCAAATCGGAGCTGTGTATTGCAGGGCCCACATTTCTTGCATTGGATACTTGGCTCCTTGGATTGTTCCAAGCCTAAAGTGATGTACCCTCTGTGCAGGAAGTAATACAGAAAGTTTCTGAAACACACTTGACAACGTTCCAATAAAACACTTGATAGTAGAATGACCAGATCTGTAGGATAAGTGCAGTGTGATATAGTCGTGTTGGTTGAGTTGTGCTGAGTAATACAAGAGTATTAAGAAGAACTACACCTGTGCTTGTGTATTGGCCTTTAAATTCAGTCTTCAGACCACCTTATGCCCACTAGACTCGGCTGAACCTTCCTAATGATTGACACAGGCTCCAGACCTTGTTACGGATACTGTCCTGCTCTGTGACTTCTCCTCGTCCACAGTGTGGGTTGAGGTTGTCTCTGGCTAGTCCTCTCTTAAGAAAGGTAAACAGTGCATAGTGCTTTGAAGTGTTACAGGTAAAGAAGTTGGTGACAGTGTGCTGCCTTGCGTCCTTCCCATGCGGGGTACTGACTAAGACTGACTTTGGGGTACGGGGGCCAGGGCCCAAACAGGACCACTGTGGAGAGCTATCTGGATCAGAACGAATGACTCTTTGCTCCTCCTCCATCAATGTGACTAACTTCCTCTCTAGCGTGTAAGGTGCGCTACGAGTGGGTGAAAGAGTGCAACAGAAGAAGGAAGGAGGGAGATGATAGGAGAGAAGAAAGCAGAAATCCTACTGGTCTACAGACTCTGGTGACATATAAAAACAATAACCCTTTGCAATCCTTCAGCTGTGCAGCTTCCATATACACATACATAATATAGCGGCATCTTGTGGCTAACTTTCAATACAACATCACAATAATAATGCGATAAGTACAGACTTTTGCGAAGCGTGTATATAACTGCAACACCCCTAGTGGGACACCACACTAACTCTTTTATCAGATTTGACCACTAGGAATTAGACTGCAAGAGATAAGTCAGGACAGCCATGGGAGCTTCCATGACAACATACCAGCTCCCTGTAGTAATGAAAAAAGCTTTGCTGCGTCAAGAGTGCCCATATACAGTATTTAAATGCCATTGTCATACAGAGTTAATAGCCAGTATAGGATGATCCTGATCTTAATTCAGTAGAAATGTTGTAGACCTGAAGTGAGAACACCCACTAACTTAACAAAGTTTAAAGGGGCAGTCCAGGATTAGAATAACATAGCTGCTTTCTTCTAAAAACAGCACCACTGTTGTCACCAAATGTGTGGTAGTTAGAGATGAGCGAACCTCGAGCATTCTCGAGTCCATCCGAACCCGATCATTTAGCATTTGATTAGCGGGGGCTGCTGAAGTTGGATAAAGCCCTAAGGCTATGTGGAAAACATGGATATAGTCATTGGCTGTATCCATGTTTTCCAGACAACGCTAATCAAATGCCGAACGATTGGGTTCGGATGGACTCGAACCCGAACCCGGTTTGCTCATCTCTAATGGTAGTACAACGCAGGACAAGAGTATTGTTGTTTTGAAAAAAGCCGCCATGTTTTCCTCCCAGATAATTACTTTAAGGGTACAAACCCACTTGACGTATTTGCTGCGTGAATCAGTCTTAAAAATAAGCAGGCAAAACGCAGGTTGGCTTTATACGATTGTTCTGCGTTAAAATATGCAATTGCGTATTTTTAAAGCGTAAAGCTACATGCGTTTTTCGCACAGGTTGTTAACAACTGATGCTTTGCTAACAACAAGCATCAGTTGTTAACAACCTGTGCGAAAAACGCATGTAGCTTCACGCTTCAAAAATACGCAATTGCGTATTTTAACGCAGAACAATCGTATAAAGCCAACCTGCGTTTTGCCTGCTTATTTTTAAGACTGATTCACGCAGCAAATACGTCAAGTGGGTTTGTACCCTGAGACACTTTGTATAGAGGAGTTGGCTAAAATGCTTACTGCACAGATACTAAAATGAATACGTTACTCGAATATGGAATCTTAGATCATTTTTCTCAGAACAATCTAATACTGTTGATTTAATTGACTTGGTTCTGTTCATCGACAGGGCTGGATTAGAGCAAGAGGCCGGGAGCTCAGACAGCCCTGCAGTTGCGAATGTTGCTTGGAGCAAAGGAGCGGGTCACCCACTTAACGTAAATCGATGTATAAACAGAAAACTCCACATTTATAGTAATGATGCTCTATTACAAAGTAATGTAGTAATATATATATATATATATATATATATGTATATACAGTGGTACCTTGGTTTAAGAGTAACTTGGTTTAAGAGCGTTTTGGTTTAAGAGCTCACAGTTTTTCAAAATTATGACTTGGTGTAAGAGCATTGCTTTGGTTTAAGAGCTCCCTGTGCTGGGTGGGAGCGCGAGTGTGGGAGGGGCATGGTCTGCATAACGTGGTCTACAGCACTGTATTTTGACCCAGGAAGTCTCCCCCACCTTCCAAATCATAGCAAATCGACTTCAGGCTTGGGCTTACATCAGAGGACAGGACGGTGGAGGTAATCTCTCCATAGCTGTAACCCCTCTCTCCCCGGACAGAGAGTACTGCATGTATGTGCCCACATCTGTCCTGCTCATTCCTTCATGCTCCCTGCAGTCTCTGTCAGCCCTTATGTTTCCCATCCTCTCCATTACTGTACAGTAACTTATAATATCACAGATTCTGCTGTTTCTGAATGTTTGTTTCATTAGTTTTACATGTTATTCACAATAATAAATCATTATGTGGGGGGTTTGGAACCAATTGTCTGCATTTCTATGATTTCTTATGGGAAAATTTGCTTTGGTTTAAGAGTGGATTTGGATTACAAGCTCGTAATCCAAGGCACCACTGTATATATATATATATATATATATATATATATATATATATATATATAATATATATATATGTATATATCATATGAGAGATTTTTTTAACATTCTGTATACTATGGGGGAGATTTAGCAAATATAATGTAAAGTGAAACTGGCTCAGTTGCCCCTAGCAACCAATCAGATTCCACCTTTTATTTTCCAAAGAGTCTGTGAGGAATGAAAGGTGGAATCTGATTGGTTGCTAGGGGCAACCGAACCAGTTTCACTTTACACCATGTTTGATAAATCTCCCCAATGTGTGTTTGTATTTATTGACTAAGGATCCCTTCACACCCAAAATGCCTAAGCTACGTCATTTTCACCAAAACAATGCATTTTGTAAGAAGCCAGTGCGCCTGGCTGGTGGTTATTGTTCGTGCATACATTATATAAAATCAGCCACCCCCTTTAGTTTTTTAGTCTCCGAATAATAAATCAGGACTTACCCAGCTGAGCATATACTTCTGCATTCTCTTTATCGTTCATCTTTACATATCCTCTGTTGTCGACGATAGTAATGCTATCGGTCAGCTTATAGGCCAGTCTCTCTGTTGTGACCCTACCTGCAGAATCTGATGCACCGGCTATCATTCTTTTTTTTTTTTTTTTTTTTTTTTTTTTTTTTTAATGGATGATATATTTTTTTTTTTTTTCAAAAAAACTTTTTTTATTGTCACATCCATAAATACAAAAAGGTTTTACACACAAACAAGTTATCCAGTTTTCCCCTTTTTCGAATACCCCCCTCCTCCCTTATCCCTTCCCCTCCCCCCCCCCCCCCTTCCCCAGGTGGACCTCCAATACTCAAACCCGACCAGACCAGTGTTTCTATTTTCACTCCTACTTTCTTCTTCACTACTCTCTTCCTCTTTCCCATACCTTTTCATACTTAACATACTGTTTTACCAAATTATTCCAAGTCTCTACTCGTAATATTTCATTTGTATTCCAACTCCGTACAATCATAAGTCTTGCCACAAACAATCTCCTACCCAACACTTCCTTTTTTTTCCTATCCATTCCCGCCATTTGTGAATCATCTCCCAATATTATCAATGCTGGATACGGTACTATTCTATATTCCAGTTCTTCTTCTACTGCCTTTATTATTTCCCGCCAGAATTTTCCCAGGGCCGTACATGTCCAAAAGATGTGCAGCCAATCTTCTACCTCTTCCCCACATCTTGCACAGTCGGCCGTGGATCTTTTGCCTATTTTTACAGAAAAGAGGGAGTGTAGTACAAACGGTGCAGAACATGAAGCTGCACCATCTGGTGATTTTGGTTTACCGACACTTTCTTAACATTTTTTAATATACTCTCCCATTGCCCCTCAGACATTTTACCTAATTCCTTCTCCCATTTCCCCCTACATCCCATTTCCATCTTCCCCTGATTTTCATCCATTAATTTCCCATATATTCGTGATACTCCCTTTTTAATACCCATACCTCTACTCAAGAGTGATATTATTTCCGGGGTAGTTCCCACTATAAGCAACTCTCCATTCTCAGTATCCCCAACGGCATGCTTCAGCTGTTCGTATTCGTACCATTCTTTCCCCTCCAGACCAAACTCATCCCTCAAATGCTGCCAAGTTTTCAATTTCCCATCTCGGAAGGCGTCTTTTACTTTACTAATCCCTGCTCTTTTAAGATTTTTAAGTATTCCTAATTTACATATTTCCCTCAATCTGTTGTTATTCCATAAGGGTGTAATATCTATCGCATTTTTGACCCCCAATAGCTTTTTAAGATTCCTCCATACCTTAACTAGCATAGATACCGCGGGATACTTACTCCATTCTAACTCTTCTAAAACTCCCACTTCTAACATCCCCATCATACCGTCGTGAACCCTACCTAACCTTCCCTCTAAATATTTATACAATTCCACTCCCCTCCTATTCCCTAAATAATTTAATTGCGCAGCTAGGAAGTACAGCCTCATGTCCGGCAACCCTACTCCCCCCTCTCCTTTCGGCAGGCAAAGAAATTTTTGTCGCAATCTTACTCTCTTCCTCCCCCAAATAAGTTTAACATTGCTTCTATTTTTTTAAAGATATTCTCCTCTATCCATACTGGAGTAGCACAGAATATATACAGTAGCTTGGGCAGGATTATTGTTTGGGCAAGCATGACTCTATCCGCTTTGGAGTGTATAAGGTTTATCCATATATCTACTTTATCATTTATAGTTCTTAATACCTTATATGTGTTGTTTCCATGAAATTCGCTGATCTTTCCTGACATCTCTATTCCCAAATACCTAAAACTTTCTCCCTGTTTCAACACTTTCATCTTCCCATATCTCTCTCCCCCCTCCCCTCCCTGGTCCTCTAATATAGGCAAAAGAATAGATTTATCCCAATTTATTTTTAACCCTGAAAAATTCCCATATCCCTCAATCACACTCACTACATACTCAACAGTCGTCTCTGGTCTACTAAGGAAAAGCAAAGTGTCATCCGCAAACAGGCTGATTTTGTCATTCGCTCCTTTAACCCCAAACCCCTGGATCTTCTCATCCCTTCTGATCATTATTGCTAGCGGCTCAAGTGCCAAAATGAACAACATTGGAGAGAGAGGACACCCCTGTCTCGTGCCTCTTCCTAACTCAAAGTACCCTGATTGGACCCCATTTACCATTACACATGATTTTACATCTCTATATAGGAGTTTTACCTTCCCTATAAAGTTGTCCCCCAACCCAAACCGCTCCATGACCTTCCATAAAAACTCCCACTCCACTCTGTCAAAGGCTTTCTCCGCATCCAATGACAGAATGGAGTGGGGAATTCCCTCATCAGCCATCTGCATATTATGAAACACCCGTCCAATATTACTCATAATCGTTCTCCCTGGCACAAAGCCTGCCTGGTCTTCATGCACCAAATCAGATATTACTTTTTTTAAACGGTTTGCCAATACTCTAGCATATAACTTAACATCAACATTTAACAGTGATATCGGCCTATATGCTCCTGCCTGCTGTAGATCCTTACCTTCTTTGGGTATAAGTGTTATACTTGCCTCTCTCATAGATTCAGGTAATTTACCCTTTTCCACCGCCCCTCTCATTACTCTACATAGTGCCGGTATCATTACCTCTCCGTACCTCCTATACACCTCGAAAGGTAACCCATCTCCACCTGGAGAGGTATTCCCTTTCACTTCCTTCAGGGCATTCTCAAATTCCCAAATCTGCAATGGGGCCCCCAACTCTTCTTTTTGCACCTCAGAAATAACTGGCATTTCCACCCCCTTCAGGTACTTCTCAATCTCCTCTGATGTTTTCTTGTTCTCTGACCTATACAACCCCTCGTAGTATCTTACAAATTCCTCCCTGATCTCACTCTGCACACTAGTTAACCTCCCACTCCCATCTTTTATTACTGATATTCCCTTCCTGGGCTCTTGACTCTCTATTATCGCCATTGTTCTTTTACTAGGCTTCCCTCCACTTAAATATCTCTCTTTTCCCATAAAAAAGATTTTATTCTTCGCTTTTTCTTCCAACATTTCATTGTATTCTTCCTGCGCCTGTAACCACTCCCTCTCCTTTTCCTCACATGGGTCCTCATGATATTTTTCCTCCATTCTTGCTACCCTTTTCTCTAACTCTATTCCTTCCCTTCTGAACTCCTTCTTTTTACTTTCTATACTTTTTTTGAGTATGCCCCGAAGGAAGGCCTTCATGGCTTCCCATACCATCTCATCCGGCGCTGTCCCCCAGTTCTTACTTAACATCTCCTCTAATTCACTCTTTATCTGATTATCCTTATTCATAAGCTTAAACCAGTGTGCATTTATTCTCCATCTAATCAATCTCTGTTTTTCCCCTGACACTATATCTACACATAAGGGGGCATGGTCTGACACTGCGCGTGTTTTATACTTTATTTCTTTTATATAACGTACAAATAGGTCATTTACTAAGGCTAGGTCAATTCGTGAACTTGTCTGGCAGGTCTTATTAAAACAGGAATAAACCGATGCCTCAGGGTTCCTCTCTCTCCATATGTCCCTCAGACCCATTTCCACGCTCGCTTTACTTAATGGGGTTATTTTAGCTATATTTTTCACCTTTTTTCTTCTCAATCTATCTTTCTCCTCATTCATCACACAATTCATATCCCCCAAAATCATAACTGGTAACTCCTCCCACCCACTAATTATTTCATACACCTTATTCAAAGTGACGGATGAGTACGGTGGTGGTATATATACAAAAACCAAAATACACCTCAAAAATCCTATTCTACATTTCAATATTATATATTTACCCTCTTTATCTAAAACTTTTCCCTCTAATTCCCAAACAATTGATCTGTGCACTAAAACTGATAACCCTCTAGAATATTCAGAAAATGTTGCGTGGTATTGAGAAGACCACCAGGGCCTATTTAACAAAGTAGTCGTGGACTTCGTGAAGTGCGTTTCTATCAAACATATAATCCCCGGCAAATAATTTTTAATCACCCCAAATACTGCGTGTCTTTTTAACCGATCTTTTAAACCCCTTACATTCCAAACCACTATTTTCGTACTCATCCCTCACTTATCAGGCGTCTTTCCCTCCCCTTTGGCCTAGGACCCATATAGAGGAAAGAGTAAAGTAATAAAAACTCCTAAAAAATTTGAAACACTTCTGCTTGTTACACCTTATTCCACCCGGGAACCCCCCCCCCTCTCCTCCCCCCCTCCCCCAACCACCCCTCCCCCCCACTCCCCCCCCCCATCCCCCCCTCCTCCCCCCTCACCACCCTCCACCCCCCTCCCCCTCCCAACCACCCTCCACCCCCCTCCCCCCCCCCCACAACCCGTCCCCCTGTCTTTACAGGAAGGCAGATTCCTACTCGTGAGTTTTCCCCACCTAGCACGCTCCTCATTTCATTTTCACTTATCATTTACCGGCCTTGGCTATCCAACCACTTCCCCGTTTCCTCTGGTGTACCAAAAAACCACACTTTCCCATTAGCCACCACACGTAATTTTGCTGGAAACAGTAACGAGTACTTTAGATCGGCCGCTCTCAAACGTTTTTTCACATTATTATAGCTCATTCTGTCCCGCCCTGTTTGGGCTGCAAAATCTGGATAGATAGAGATCCTCTGTCCATTATACATCAACTCCCCTACCTTCCGTGCCCTTTGCATAATGGTGTCTCTATCTCTAGCGGACATAATCTTCGCTATTATAGGCCTAGGATAGTCGCCTGCTGTTATCCTCTTCCCTGGTATTCTATGTGCCCTCTCTACTTCAAACCCTGGGGAGAGATATTCCCCAAACCTTTCCTTTAGCCATTCATATATAAATGTGGTTGGGTTTTCCTTCTCTTCCTTTTCTGGTATACCAATTATTTTCACATTGTTCCTGCGCGACCTATTTTCTAAATCTGTGGTTTTTTCCTTCATCTCTCTGCTACTGTTCTCCAGATACTCAATTGTTTTTTTCATTTTCTGCACCTCATCCTCCACTGTACTGATTCTGTTTTCTGCCGCACCGGCTATCATTCTATAATCTTCATTGCTTAAGCTATATATAATGGAATTGATAAAGGCGGATTTTCCATGCCCTCCATAACCAAATAACTGAAGGAGAACTCTCTTGTAGCCATTCTCCTGCAAAGAGTTTTCTTTAACTTTAAACTGTAGGATTTCATCTATTATATCTTGTTTTTCCATTCCTAGTTGTGATGTCTGGAACTCTTCGAGGTCTTCTATCACTAAGGGTACAAACACACACGGCATATACGCTGCATATTTACTGCTGCGATACGCAGCAGATATGCAGCAGATTAGATCTAAATAACTGAACACAGTATGAAATCTGCTGCGTATCTGCTGCATATCTGCTGCGTATCTGCTGTGTATCTGCTGCGTATCTGCTGTGTGTGTTTGTACCCTTAGAGTGTTTACAAGAGATTTTTTATCGAGTTTAACTTTACTTTCACTTTCATATTTACTATGCATCTCATAGTAGATGGAAATTTTCAGTTGACAGATATTTTAAAAGAAATTGAACACTTGACATGTTACAGAGACATTTTAAACATTTTGACCTGTCAGGTCTGAGTTTTGAAGTCAGGAGAAGTGCTTAAAAATGACAAACAAATCCTGAAACGCGTAGTAGGAACAGAAATACAGTGGTACCTTGGTTTAAGAGTAACTTGGATTGAGAGGGCTTTGCAAGAAGAGTTCACAGTTATTCAAAATTGTAACTTGGTTTAAGAGCATTGCTTTGGTTTAAGAGCTCACACTACTGTGTGGGAGGGGGAGGGGCATGGTCTGCATAGCGGGGTCTCCCTCACCTTCCAAATCATAGCAGATCCACCTCAGGCTGGAGCTTACATCAGGGGACAGGACTGTGGAGGTAATCTCTTCATAGCTGTAACCCCTCTCTCCCCAGACAGAGAGTGCTGCTATACTGGGCTCACATCTGCCCTGCTCATTCCTTCATGCCCCCTGCAGTCTCTGTCAGCCCTTGTTTTTGCCATCCTCTCCATTCCTGGTATAATCTGCCTGCACTTACACTCAGCTATACACACTGCTGCTATAATGTGCCTGCACTTACACTCAGCTATACACACTGCTATAATCTGCCTGCACTTACACTCAGCTATACACACTGCTGCTATAATGTGCCTGCACTTACACTCAGCCGTTCACATTGCTGTATAGAAAAGTTTCTGTCACTGTCCTCCTGCACAGCTCTGTGATTCTCACTTCCTGATTGGTCCATGCTGAACACAAACCCCTTCCCCCATTGCTGCTAGTGACCACATAGACCTCTGGCAGCAGCCCTGCTTCTCTATTCTAGCCTGTTGTACTACGCTACTGCATTATGGGGATCTGCAGTTCCATCCCGTATCTACAAACTGCTGCTGTTTTTTTTTTCAGGTTTATGCACTTACTATACATTATACACCAAATGCTGATTGCTAGACTGCTACACAGTAACCTATAATATAACATATTCAACTGTTTCTAAATGTTTGTTTCATTTGTTTAACGTTATTCAGAATAAAAAAAAAATCATTATTTGGGGAGGTGGGACCAATTGTCTACATTTGAATGAATTGTTTTGGTATAAGAGTGGATTTGGATTAAAAGTGCAGTCCTTGAACAAATTATGCTCATAATCCAAGGTACCACTGTACTATCATCTGTGTAGATCATAAAATAACAATAATGGCAAAGAAGCATTCAATGATCAGCTCCAAGGAATTCAAAGAAGATCTTGGCTTACCTGTAAGTCCTGCAACAATCAGAAGACAACTACGTGAAGCTTACGTGGGACAACACAACATTCTATGGACAGATTAGAACAAGATTGTTCTTATTGGGTCTAAAGCAGGGGTCTCAAACTCGCGGCCCACGGGACACAAGTTTGCGGCCCCCACCACTTTACTGCCCGGCGGCCCCCCTCCACCGCCCGGCCCATTGATCGATCACTCTTGTTATGCAGAGTAGGTGATTTCAAATATTTTTCCATTTTAGTATTTGCTTCAAAAGAAGCATTACCTCCTGATTTCTTATTAATACTTTTAAATGTCATTCCAGAGTACAAATATAGAATTAGCTTATTAGCCTCTTACCTCTTAGCCTAGTTGTCTAGTAGAGGTCAATCTCCTTACAACACACATCAAACATAAAAAATAATGATAAGGGTTCAAATCTTAACAAAATGGGCACAGAAAATGAAATAAGAATATTGTCCAGCAATTTAGCCCAAGGAGGTTGTCCTCAGTATGAATTCTCTGACAATAAGACTTCACCAAGTATGGAAGCCAAACATCAGTGTCATGGCAACTGCTAGCCTTCTATGCCCATCCAGATACAGTTATTATAACCACTCAGCCCGCAGCGCGAGCCCCCACGTGACCGCCCCAAGGGTATAATTTTGATTTTACAGATTATTGGGAATAAAAAAAAACCAAAATGGCTTCAAGATCTTCCTACCATCTTGGAGGCAGGAATATTAAGAGACAAAAAAATAAATCCTCTAAATTTCTTGGCACATAAAATATGGCAGGCCACTAAAGCGAAAATGGCAATCACGACTAGCAATGAGTATACCCCCCCTTTGGGGGTTTCAAAAAATTCACAAGTTAAATTTTTGGTTACAAAAAGGGATTATTAAAGCAGAACATTTATTTGATGTACAAGGTAATATTAAATCACTAGAAACACTGAGAATGGAAATTGGGGTTAGAGAGACAGATTATTATAGATATCTACAAATGAATCACGCAATAGGGAAGACACAAAATAAGAGGCTATTTACACAGGAATATAAAGTTATGTTGGATAAAGTGAGAAGGATGAAAAGAGGGTTGATAGGGAAATTATATAAAATAACTAGATTTGCATTTCCAGGGAAATACATAGTGCTTGAAAAGAGCGCCCCTTTACCAGTGACTTCCATTTAACTTTAATCCTGGGTGCCGTCCCTTTAAGAGCGACTTGGGTCCCATCCCTTTAAGAGCAACTTGGCTCCCGTCCCTTTAAGAGCGACATGGGTCCCTTTAAGAGCGACATGGGTCCCTTTAGGAGCGACCTGGGTCGCTTTAAGAGCGACGTGGGTCCCTTCGCTCTTGAAGGGACCCAAGTCACTCTTAACGGAACCCAGGTGGCTCTTAAAGGTACATATTTCACTCTTAAAGGTACATATTTTGCTCTTAAAGAGCCCCAGGTCGCTCTTAGAGGGACCCAGGTCGCTTTTAAAGGGACCCATTTCGCTGTTAAAGGGACTTATTTTGCTCTTAAAGGGATTTATTTAGCTCTTAAAGGGACCTATTTCACTCTTAAAGGGACCCACGTCGCTCTTAAAGGGACCCTGGATGCTCTTAAAGGGACCCATTTCGGTCTTAAAGGGACCCGATTCGCTCTTAAAGGGACCCGATTCGCTTTTAAAGGGACCCATTTTGCTCTTAAAGGGACATATTTTGCTCTTAAAGGAACCCAGGTCTCTCTTAAAAGGAACCATTTTGCTCCTAAAGGGACATATTTCACTCTTAAAGGGACCTATTTCGCTCTTAAAGGGACCTATTTCGCTCTTAAAGGGACCCACGTCGCTCTTAAAGGGACCAATTTCGCTCTTAAAGGGACCCGATTCGCTCTTAAAGGGACCCGATTCGCTTTTAAAGGGACCCATTTTGCTCTTAAAGGGACCTGATTCGCTTTTAAAGGGACCCATTTTGCTCTTAAAGGGACATATTTTGCTCTTAAAGGGACCCAGGTCGCTCTTAAAAGGACCCATTTAGCTCCTAAAGGGACATATTTTACTCTTAAAGGGACCCAGGTCGCTCTTAAAGGGACATATTTCGCTCTTGAAGGGACATATTTCGCTCTTAAAGGGACCGAGGTCGCTCTTAAAGGGACCCAGGTCGCTCTTAAAGGGACATATTTCGCTCTTGAAGGGACATATTTCACTCTTAAAGGGACCCATTTTGCTCTTAAAGGGACCCATTTCGCTCTTAAAGGGACCCAGGTTGCTCTTAAAAGGACCCATTTTGCTCTTAAAGGGACATATTTCGCTCTTAAAGGGACCCAGGTCGCTCTTAAAGGGACATATTTCGCTCTTAAAGGGACATATTTCGCTCTTAAAGGAACCCAGGTCGCTCTTAAAGGGACCCAGTTAGCTCTTAAAGGGACCCAGATCGCTCTTAAAGGGACCAATTTCACGCTTAAAGGGACCCATTTCGCTCTTAAAGGGACCCAGGTCGCTCTTAAAAGGACCCATTTTGCTCTTAAAGGGACATATTTCGCTCTTAAAGGCACATATTTCGCTCTTAAAGGGACCCAGGTCGCTCTTAAAGGGACCCAGGTCACTCTTAAAGGGACATATTTCGCTCTTAAAGGGACATATTTCGCTCTTAAAGGGACCCAGGTCGCTCTTAAATGGACCAATTTCACTCTTAAAGGGACCAATTTTGCTCTTAAAGCGACCAATTTTGCTCTTAAAGGGACCAATTTTGCTCTTAAAGGGACCCAGGTCGCTCTTAAAGGGACCCAGGTCGCTCTTAAAGGGACCCATTTTGCTCTTAATGGGTCATATTTCGCTCTTAAAGGGACATATTTCGCTCTTAAAGGGACCCAGGTCGCTCTTAAAGGGACATATTTCGCTCTTAAAGGGACCCAGGTCGCTCTTAAAGGGAACCATTTCGCTCTTAAAGGGACCCATTTCGCTCTTAAAGTGACCCATTTTGCTCTTAAAGGGACCCAGATTGCTCTTTAAGGGACCCAGATTGCTCTTAAAGGGACCCATTTTGCTCTTAAAGGGACCCAGGTCGCTCTTAAAGGGACCAATTTCACTCTTAAAGGGACCAATTTCACGCTTAAAGGGACCAATTTTGCTCTTAAAGGGACCCATTTTGCTCTTAAAGGGACCCATTTTGCTCTTAATGGGACCCATTTCGCTCTTAAAGGGACCCATTTTGCTCTTAATGGGACCCATTTCGCTCTTAACCCCTTAGGGACCAAGCCTATTTGAGCCTTAATGACCAGGCTCATTTTTCAAAATCTGACCTGTCTCACTTTATGCGCTTATAGCTCAGTGATGCTTTAATGTATGCTAGCGATTCTGAGATTGTTTATTTGTAACATATGGCACTTTATGTTAGTGGCAAAATTTGGTCACTGTCTTGTGTATTTTTTGTGAAAAACATCAAAATATCATGAAAAATTTGAAAATTTTGCACTTTACGAACTTTTACATTCTTTGCTTCTAAAAAAAGAAAGTCACATGACAAAAATTAGTTAGTAAGTCACATTACCGATATGTCCTCTTTATTCTGGCTTCATTTCGTAAACATGTTTAAATTTTCTAGGGTGTTACGGGGCTTAGAAATGTATCAGCAAATTATCAAATTTTCATGAAATTTCCAAAACTGATTTTTTTAGGGACCAGTTCTTTTTTAAAGTTGATTTAGGAGGCTTGTATACTGGAAACCCCCATAAGTGACCCCATTTTGGAAACTAGACACCTTAAAGAATTAATCTAGGGGTATAATGAGCATTTTAACCCTACACGGGCTGGAGGAAAGTATTCACAATTAGGCCGGAAAAAAATGGAAAATAGAAATTTTCCAATAATATATTTGTTAAGATTAGAGTATCTCATTTTCATAATAAACATGAGAGAAAATGCACCCCAAATTTTGTAACGCAGGTTCTCCTGAGTAGAACGGTACCCCATATGGGGGCGTAAACCACTGTATAGGCACACAGCGGGGCTCAGAAGGGAAGGAGCGACAATTAGCATTTTCAGTGCAGATTTTTCTGAAAAAGTTTCTGAGCGCCAGGTGCGTTTGCAGAGCCCCTGTAGTGTCAGCAGAATAGAACTCCCCCAAAACTCACCCCATTTTGGAAAGTGCACCCCTCAAAGAATTCATCTTGGGGTTTGGTAATCATTTTGACCCCACAGGTATTAAGGAAAGTATTCAAAAGAAGACAGTAAAAATGAAAAAATAAGAATTTTTCCAATAACATGTTTGTTTAGTTTGAAATTTCTCATTTTCACGAGGAACAGGGGAGAAAACTCACCCCAATATATGTAAAGCAGGTTCTCCTGAGTAGAATGGTACCCCAAACATGGGTATAAACCACTGTATGGGCACACAGCGGGCCTCGGAAGGAAGGGAGCGCCAATTAGCATTTTCAGTGCATGATTTTTCTGAAGAAGTTTCTGAGGGCCAGGTGCGTTTGCAGCGCCCCTGTAGTGTCAGCAGAATAGAACCCCCCTCCAAAAGTCACCCCATTTTGGAAAGTACACCCCTCAAAGAATTCATCTTGGGGTGTGGTGAGCATTTTGACCCCACAGGTATTGGAGGAAAGTATTCAAAAGAAGACAGTAAAAATGAAAAAATAGAATTTTTCCAACAACATGTTTGTTTAGTTTGAAATTTCTGAATTTCACGAGGAACAGGGGAGAAAATTCACCCCAATATATGTAACGCAGGTACTCCTGAGTAGAACGGTACCCCATATGTGGGCATAAACCACTGTGTGGGCACACAGCAGGCCTCAGAAGGAAGGGAGCGCCAATTAGCATTTTCAGTGCATGATTTTGCTGAAGAAGTTTCTGAGCGCCAGGAGCGTTTGCAGAGCCCCTGTAGTGTCTGCAGAATACAACCCCCCCAAAATTCACCCCATTTTGTAAAGTACACCCCTCAAGGAATTCATCTTGGGGTGTGGTGAGCATTTTGACCCCACAGGTATTGGAGGAAAGTATTCAAAACTAGACCGTAAAAATGAAAAAAATTGAATTTTTCCAATAACATGTTTGTTTAGTTTGAAATTTCTCAATTTCACTAGGAACAGGGGAGAAAAAGCACCCCAAAATTTGTAACGGAGGTTCTCCTGAGTAAAATGGTACCCCATATGTGGGCATAAACCACTGTATGGGCACACAGCAGGGCTCAGAAGAGAAGGAGTGTAATTTTAGTTACAGGCAATATGTGGGTGTTTACTGGTTATCTGGGGTGGTAATGGACAATCTTGGGGTGTTTACTGGCTATCTGAGGTGGCAACAGGCAATCTGGTGGGGTTATGGGCAATCTGGGGTGGTTACGAGCAGTCTGTGCCAATCGGCGGTGGTTACGGTCAATCTGGGGTGGTCACGGGCAATCTGGGGTGGTTACGGATAATCTGGGGGTGTTTACTGGCTGTATGGGGTGGTTATGGGCAATCTTGGGGTGTTTACTGGCTATATTGGATGGTTATGGGCAATCTAAGGGTGTTTACTGGCTATGTGGGGTGGTGATGGGCAATCTGGGGGTGTTCACTGGCTTTCTGGGGTGGTGACGGGCAATCTGGTGGTGTTCACTGACTATCTGAGGTTATGGGGGTAATCTGGGGTGGTGACGGGAAATCTGGGGTGGTGACGGGCAATCTGGTGGTTGCGAGCAATCTGGGGTGGTTGCGAGCAATCTGGGGTGGTTACAGGCAATTTGGGGTAGTTACAGGCAGTCTGTGGCAATCTGGGGTGGTTACGGGGAATCTGGGGTGGTTATGGGCTGTCTGGGATGGTTATGGGCTATCTGGGGTGTATACGGGCAATCTGGGGTGTATACGGGCAATATGGGGAGATTACGGACAACCTGGGGAGATTACAGGCAATCTAGGGTGGTGACGGGCAATCTGGGGTGGTGACGGGCAATCTGGGGTGGTGACAGGTAATCTGGGGTGGTTACAGGTAATCTGGGGTGGTTACAGGTAATCCAGGGTGGTTACGGGCAATCTGGGCACTTGACTTTGGTGACAGGCGTAAAAAAGTGCCGGCACCATTTGGAACAAGCGATCAGTGGTATATAGTATAAACCGCTGATCACTTGTACTGGGACCACACTGGGTGGACACCGATCATTGCCCCATGCTCTCCGTCACCTCCGGTGGTGGAGAGAATGAAGCTTTGATCATTTTTAGGAATCCATCACTGTGAACAGAGTCTGTTCACAGAGATGGCGGCGGCCATCTTGGATCAGATGGCCGCCCTGGGAGGGGGGGGGGGGGTCAGTGACCAGGTCACTAGGGTTAATTCTGGGGAAGGGGGGGACATGTTCTCATCTCCTCTCACCGTGGATTCACGGTGAGAAGAGATGAAAGCGTTCAGCTGAGCTGGCAATGCCCGTTACCGGTGGCCGCTGTTATACTGGTAATAACGGCGATCGCCTGTGAGGGGACTTGCCGGGACTGACCCCACACTCTGCCCCAACCCCTCAGCTACCTCCAATAGCTGAGAGGAGGAGGCTGCGGGCATTACCGGCGCCGCTGCACTATTCTGCACCATCGCCATAAAGAGCTGATGGCAGTAGAATAGAGCCCATTAGTGATCGCCGTAAACATCCGTATCGGCGGTCACTAATAACATAATACACGTATTCTCTGGGTCGCTACGGTTACGGTGATACCACATTTGTGTAGGTTTTTTTAACTATTACCGCTTTGGCGCAATAGAAACTCTCTTCCTAGCAAAAACCCACAAAACCTGTCGCCGCATTGCAAGATCCATAGCGTTCTCATCTTTTGCGCGACAGAGCTGGTTTTGGGCTTATTTTTTTGCGGGACGATCTGTAGTTTCTATTGATACCAAGTTTTATATGTATATGACTTTTTGATCTCTTTTATGACGTATTTTCTAAAGTGGATTGATAAAATACAGCTATTCTGGTACAGTTTTTTTTTTAAATTTTTTACAGCGTGTGTCGTGCGATATAATTATTGATATAGTTTTATAGATTGGGTCGTTAAGGATGTAACGGTACCAAATATGTATATGATTTGTGTTTTTGATCACTTTTATGTCATGTTTTATTGGGTATAGGGAATATAATGCATCTTTATTATTGGGGGGGCTGGGGGGGGCTGAGTTGTGTTTGGTGCACATTTTTTTTCACTTTTTTTTACTTTTACACTAGTGTACATTACTGTACACTAGTGTAAAATACTTTGATCACTGATACAATACACTGCAGTACCTAATGTACTGCAGTGTATTGTATCATGCCTCATGCTGACAGGCAATAGCCGCGGCCACCCCTGTCAGCATGAGGCATCTCCATGGTGACCCCGGGGACCTTCATTAGGACCCCGGGATCACCGTGGAGACATCGGAGGACCGGACGGCGCCGCAGGACATTGCGATCACGTAAGTGACCTACGGCGCCGTCCGGGATCCACCGGGACCCGTTAAATGCCGCTGTCATGGTTTGACAGCGGCATTTAACGGGTTAAACTGCCCGGAGCGGAGAATCCTCCACTCCGGGCAGTTACAGGAGGGTGTCAGCGGTCACACTGACCGCTGATCACCCGTCCTGCAGCCGCCGGCGGGCGGTAATTTATTCCGATGCGCCCGCCGTTAAAAGGCGTACGCATCGGAATAAAGCCCATTAGTGACCGCCGTGAAAAGGCAGCATGGCGGTCACTAAGGGGTTAAAGGGACCCAGATTGCTCTTAAAGGGACCCATTTTGCTCTTAAAGGGACCCAGATCGCTCTTAAAGTGACCCAGATCGCTCTTAAAGTGACCCAGATCACTCTTAAAGGGACCCAGGTCGCTCTTAAAGGGACCCATTTTGCTCTTAATGGGACATATTTCGCTCTTTAAGGGACATATTTCACTCTTAAAGGGACCCAGGTCGCTCTTAAAGGGACATATTTCACTCCTAAAGGGACCCAGGTCGCTCTTAAAGGGACCTATTTCGCTCTTAAAGGGACCCATTTCGCTCTTAAAGGGACCCATTTTGCTCTTAAAGGGACCCAGATTGCTCTTAAAGGGACCCAGGTCGCTCTTAAAGGGACCCAGGTCTCTCTTAAAGGGACCCATTTTGCTCTTAAAGGGACCCAGGTCGCTCTTAAAGGGACCAATTTCACGCTTAAAGGGACCAATTTTGCTCTTAAAGGGACATATTTCGCTCTTAAAGGGACCCATTTCGCTCTTAAAGGGACCCATTTTGCTGTTAATGGGACCCATTTCGCTCTTAAAGGGACCCAGATTGCTCTTAAAGGGACCCGTTTTGCTCTTAAAGGGACCCAGATCGCTCTTAAAGTGACCCAGATCGCTCTTAAACGGACCCAGGTCGCTCTTAAAGGGACCCAGGTCGCTCTTAAAGGGACCCATTTTGCTCTTAAAGGCACCCATTTCGCTCTTAAAGGGACCCACGTTGCTCTCAAAAGGACCCATTTTTCTCTTAAAGGGACATATTTCGCTCTTAAAGGGACCCAGGTCGCTCTTAAAGGGACATATTTAGCTTTTGAAGGGACATATTTCGCTCTTAAAGGGACCCAGGTCGCTCTTAAATGGACCAATTTCACTCTTAAAGGGACCAATTTTGCTCTTAAAGGGAATAATTTCGCTCTTAAAGGGACCCAGGTCGCTCTTAAAGGGACATATTTCGCTCTTAAAGGGACCCAGGTCGCTCTTATAGGGACATATTTTGCTCTAGAAGGGACCCAGGTCGCTCTTAAAGGGACCAATTTCGCTCTTAAAGGGACCTTGGTCGCTCTTGAAGGGACATATTTCGCTCTTAAAAGGACCCAGGTCGCCCTTAAAAGGGACCCGGGCAGCTCTTAAAGGGACCCAGGTCGCTCCAGCGACATGGGTCTCTTTAAGAGCGACATGGGTCCCATACCTTTTGGAGTGACTTGAGTCCCTTTTAAGAGCGACATGTGTCCCGTCCGTTTAAGAGCAACTTGGGTCCCGTCCCTTTAAGAGCTACATGGGACCCTTTAATAGCGACTTTGTTCCCGTCCCTTTAAGAGCGACTTGGGTCCCGCCACTTTAAGAGCGACTTGGGTACCTTTAAGAACGACTTGGGTCCCTTTAAGAGCAACTTGGGTCCCTTTAAAAGTGACATGGCTCCCGTCCCTTTAAGAGCGACTTGTGTTCCTTTAAGGGCGACCTGGGTCCCTTTAAGAGCGATCTGAGTACTTATAATGGTAAAGACCATTGCTCGGTTACCATGACAATCTTACTCATGTCAGTGAGACAAAATCATTAAGGACCTTCCATATATTACATCTTCTATTGGCCAATAGTGGACATGTGACTGTGGATGGTGTGATACATTGCCTGACAAGACCTTAGAGTTCCTATTGGCTGCTATATTTCAGCTATTTGCATATGTGCTGTGATTGGCTGTCAGCGGTTAGAGTGTGGCCATTATTTGCAATGGGCCATTATTTTCTATGGGAAATTTGGGGTCTTTAAACGTAAATTTCTTAAAAACGACAAATCCGATCGAAACGAAAAATAGATAGCACACCACACACCGCCGAGGGCTTCGAAACACAGTTTGAACGGAGTGTGTGCACAAAGCGGTTCGGGCTGTATTACGCGCAGAAAAATGGCTGGAAGAAGAAGAAACAGAAGAAGAAGAAGAAAAAGAATACGGATTACAATATAGGGATTTTCAAGCACTATAATTAGTAAACATGTAGAAAAAAGGGGAGGGCACCACAAAAATAAAGGTTAGACAGGGTGCTACAGTACTAAATGCTAGACAATATATCAAGAAGGAAAGAAAGAAAAGTACTGGACCAGCACACCCAAAGTAGTATATCAAAAATGTATTTTATTATAGTACAGACACAAAACATAAAAACACTTAAAAACATGTGTACATAGTGCAAGCCACAATAAGCTGCACTAGAACCACTAGAATTAGTATTAAATGTAGTCATAGCCATAGAATTCATCCATTCAATTAATAAATAACATACATACATATACATAATTCATATATCATTAATTGGTGCAACACCCTATATACAATACTAATTCTATCTTATATAGTTTGTTGCAATAATCAGCATCCTACTAAATCATGTTTATGCATTCATGTCATCTATTAATTTAATGAATGAATTCCATAGCCATAGATTTATTCATTTATTTATTCACTAGTTAGGTCACTGAGGTTTTTTCAATATAGTGTCGTTATACTAAACTTAGATGAAATTTTTGGTTATCGGCTGCTATACTGATATGTCGTGCAAATATCTAATACAATTTTAAATGCTGTATATGAATTGATATATATTATATATGAATTGTGTTTTATCAGAACAACATGGCTGCCATTTTCCCATTTGTGCATGCGCCACCACATTGCTAGATCCATTATATGTATTTTACGTATATTTCTTTATCTGTCCGCTAGGCGTATTATGCGCATGCGCGGCACCATGGATGGTATCAGCAGCATTCAGCTAATAGCTTTACTCAGCGCGCGTGCGCACAACATGGATCTACAATATAATATAATGTGATTATCATAAGCACAGCCATTGAATAACATTGTCTTCGGTTACGGATCCATGTATAGACAGTACATTTTTCTAATTATACAGTTACGGACATATGTCCTAGTGCACATGCGCGAAACGTCATCATGGTTCAGAGGGCACTTCCGGTCCACACGGAGCGATAGATTGGCGGCATCAGGTGACGCTTATTGCAAGCTGGTATACAGGTATATAAGACAGTACAGAGCGCTAGATTGTTGTCCTTGATGAAGTCGCACTGTGCGACGCAACGCGTTGGGCGGTCTTCCTCCATCTGTCCATTTCATATTGGCCACGGGACAGGTTGTATAGATTAGCCTTTTCCTCTGGCTATTGCATTTTTTGTACTTAGGTCTTTTTTCTGTCTATAGGGGGAAGTGGCAGCATATTATGCACTCTTGACACTTTACTTTGCATTACCTGCACTTTGCCTCTATATACAGTTACTACTACATTGTTTCCTTAACTGTTGGATCTTGGCAGCCTACTACTGCCATCATGTGGACAGTGGTTCTAGTGCAGCTTATTGTGGCTTGCACTATGTACACATGTTTTTAAGTGTTTTTATGTTTTGTGTCTGTACTCTAATAAAATACATTTTTGATATACTACTTTGGGTGTGCTGGTCCAGTACTTTTCTTTCTTTCCTTCTTAACAATTAGTAAACGGACCACAGCAAGGAAGGTGCAGGGAGAACTAAGAAAACATGGACCGGAACACAGAAGACACAAGCAGAGAACACAGAAAAACCAGGAACGGATCATGGCCAAAAGCGCAGTCTTTGGTGCAGAGGACGAATCTTCGCAGCAGAGGGTGGCACTAATGCCTTTTCAGGCGCGATCATGACAGACAGATTGTTTTATAGGACTGGTGCTTACCCAATGTGATGCCTAAATTCAAGAAGCAGTCAAAAAGTGATCCTGGAAGCTATAGGCCTGTAAGTCTAACATTTATTGTGACTAATGTGTTTGAGGATTTTTAATGTGATGCTATGGGTTGGGACTGCTGGGACTAGAGGAAAATATATGGAAATGGCTAAGCAACTGGCTGAGTGATAGGAAACAGAGGGTGGTTATTGATGTCTTTATCAGTTGAGTTATCCTTGAGTTATAACTCAACTGATAAAGACATTTGGATTTATATTTAACCATCATCGTAGCCTCTACCCTGTATTCTACCCTGTACTTACCAGGACCGTTATCAGAGATTCAAATGAGCGCGCGCCCCATACCACGCGGACATAGTCACAGCTGCTGGATAGACTCCACACACGCCGGCAAGCGAGAACAACGGAGACCGGACAACTATACAACCTGAAGTCCGACCGACTCATCTCTTACACGGCTGTCGACTACTAGATATCGGGTGAGAGGTGGATTATCCACCAACACAATCTATATACAGATATATACGAAGCGGGACTTATAGAATCAAAATGTTATAATCATCACCACCTAAACGTGCTACCGCATCACAACTGTTACTATTTACATCGCTGTACCGCAACTGTCACCATTTGAACAACACCGCTATACTACGATACTGTTATATGGTCCGGAACCAATACAGGATAAGGGGTAAGAGAGCTTAAAATATCTCAAAGAGACATACTCCATATGTAAACCACGATTTTAACTGTTAAACATACAGCGCAAGGGCGCAAGGATATTGGATTTTTATCTTCATTTTCATTATATTTTATTTTTTATTTACATTTTTTTTTCTTCATTTTTTCAATATTTTTTAATATATTTTTTTTCATTATTTTTTATTATTTTGTATTTTTTTGATTTTGTATCGAATATCTATTTTCCATGAATTGAATCTGTATTTGATTATATTGCATTTTTTGTCTTTTGTTTTGTTTTGCTCTATTTCATTTTGGATCTATTGATTTTTATTTATTGTGTATGATCATGATTTTAATGACTATATGAATTTTAAAATGTTTTAAAAAGATAAAAACACAATACCCTTCATGATAAAAATCTCCTTGTAAACCTAGTTATTTACATAGAACCAGCTATATAAGATTTACTCCTAGAGAGCCTACATTATTTTTTATCCTCATAAAATAAAGCTGA
Source organism: Dendropsophus ebraccatus (assembly GCF_027789765.1). Lineage (NCBI taxonomy): Eukaryota > Metazoa > Chordata > Amphibia > Anura > Hylidae > Dendropsophus > Dendropsophus ebraccatus. The sequence continues at coordinate 23,686,235 of NC_091466.1, read as the reverse complement.
GCCAGTCTCTCATCGCTGGATATTAAGGTTCACACCCTGATCCCAGCTCCTCCTGTCTCTTCCTGCAATCCCTGTTCCTAATTCCTCTTCTTAGTCGACCTGTTATCTGACCACCTGCCTGACCTTTGACTATCCGATTGTTTACTGATTTTGTACTGCTTTGACCATTTGGCTTGTGGACTATTCTTTGTGTTTGTTTGTCTGTCTCGTTCTGTGTTACACTTACACCAGAGCAGGGACCGCCTTTGTGGTTTTCCATGGCTGTCTATGGCCGTTTGAGGAAAGTAGGTAGGGACAGTGGGTGGGTTCAGGCCTAGGGCTCACTGTCGTGTCTTGACCCTACATCCCTGTCCTGACAATAGTAGCATGTTTGATTAAATGTGATATGTAAGCTATCAGGCACTGTTCACAGCATGGTATACTTTACACATATTTGTACTGTGGTCCTCGGAGAAATCAATAGACAGACAAGTGAAACAGTCCACATCAAAATGGTTTCTGCTTTATTCTTTGTCAAGCACTTATATATAACATTCTAAGCTTTTAAGGCTGGATATAGGCGTAAATTAGGGCGCTTACATATATAATTCGAAAGAAATATAATCTATGCAAGCTCACATCCTGCTTACAGTATATTTATACAAGAAGCACTTCACCCCAGGTGTCAGCTAGGACCACACCTATCCTCCTGCACAATCTTGCGGTTAGCTGCATGTTTCCATCCTCTGTTACTTTCACTTACTATATGTCAGATAGCTCTTACACAAAGCAATAAGCGTTCTTAAAAGCGTAATATATGAGGGAGAGAGAGACAAAATGGAGTCCCACTTACCGCAATACCTATAGAACTAGTATAACCAGTGTAATAGTAAAAATGTTTTTAAAAAATAGTTTGCCTTAGCGTATGCAGCAAGTAATAAGGTAGGGGCAGATATATTACTTTGCCAGGATTTTAAAAACACAGCCTGCTAAGGCTAGGTTCACACTGCGTTTTCAGCATCCGTTTAACGGATCCGTTTTTTTTAACGTCCAGAAAAATAGGGTCAGCAACGTTTTTTGGTCCGTTTTGGTTCGCCAAAAAAAACGGATCCGTTTTTTTTTATAAAGGAAGTCAATGGAAAAACGGATGCACACAAATGAATCCGTTTTTTGCAATCCGTTTTTCATGCGTTTTTTGAAAAAAAACGGATGCGTTAAACGGATGCTGAAAACGCAGTGTGAACCTAGCCTAAGACGCAGATGCTTTGAAGTAGAATCTTCTCAAAGGCTCCATGCATATCGAATTGAAAAGTTACATGTACTGTATTTTACTCAGTATATTTTGTCAAATTAAACTATGGTAGGAAGACCCTTCTATGTGTTTTAGGCTCTCATTGGTTTGGGCTAAAAATACTGCTTGGGACCCCAACCTAAGGCAGAACAATGAAAAGGCCCAAATTTAGTCTGGAAATCTTCCAAACCACATTTTGCTTGCTGCCGCTCTCAGTCTTTGGTTTTCTTTTTTTGTAGCATCTCTCTCCCTTTCTACAATTTTTCTTTCATATTCCTGTGCGGCTTCTTTCAGTTTTTGTGCAGTTTTTAATTCATATGCCAATGCGACTTCTCTCAGTTTTTGTGCCACTGTGAATTCATATGCAAATTTCATCAGGAATTTCTTCCGGTCTATCCTTTCTTCTACTGGATTTCTTGGCTGGTTCATGCGGAATTTTACATCATCCAACGCATTTCCAATAACTGCCAGCAAATCGTGGCATCTTCCTCGTGTCTTCATGGTGTCTTGTAAGGTATAATTCTCAACAGCGTGGATTTGTTCCGCACCAGCCCCTTTAAATATTACGTCCAAATGACTGTAAGAAGGGTTACTACTTTTGTGAGTAAGAACAACTATGGGATATACTCCTGCAATGAGAAAACCATGGAATCAGGGTTACACCAGATGGAACTCTAAACTGAACAACTAAAGTAACTATTGAAAAAATCCAGTAGGGGGTTGACAAAATTGTCTGTTGGATCCCATTGGCTTTCTTCATAGCGGCTATATACAGCACAAATTAAGATTGTCTATATAGATAAAGGACATTTAATTTATTGGGGCCCCCAGGAAAATTGGGGGCCATTCACCAACTCCAAAAGATAAAGGTGTTTTATAAAATAGCTGGACACAGAAAAGCAACTTTAATCTCACACTTGCATTTTGCATTTTAAAAATACAACTAACCCCTACCTGCCCTGTGCCATATAGTGTACCTCTAGGATCAATCCTGCTAGGTTAGTGAGAGTTATTTCTACTAAGGAATAATATACAGCAGTACAGAACCATTGCTGTGTCCTATTGTAGCGTCCCAGAGCACTATTATGTGGCTGGACTTAAAGGGGAACTCCAGGTCGAGGTTAAAAAAAAAAAATGAAACTTCTGCAGAAGCATATAGCATTACTTACCTGTCTATCCAAGTTTTGAAAGTACCAAAAATCCATTTGTTTGGGGGGGGGGGGGGGGGTTGTTCTGTTTCATGTTTCTGTCTTTCCTGGTTAATCAGTTCCCAGAATGCAATGCTTTCCCTCAGCTGATTATCAGAGTCTCCCACCCATCACAGTCAGTAAAATTAGTGCTGCACCTGCTTCTGGCTGGTCAGAGATGGTGGAACACTCAGGGGATTGGATTATCCAGCCAAGCCTCCTGGGAGATCACGCCCTGCCCCCTGTCTGCTTCATCAGCCTGTGCTCAGCAAACACACACAATGTGAGACAGAGACATGGAAGATTTATCGCCTTAGGTGGGAGAGCAGAAGGAGCAGGAGACAATGTGAATTGGCACAGACGTCGTTTTTTTTCACTTCCTGGATTTCTATCAGCTACCAGTGTGGCAGAACAGTACAAGTATGGTAATACATTATATAGACACATTTATATAACTTTTAATGTACTTTTAATAGAAAACAAATTTTCCTTATGTGGAGTTCCCCTTTAAATATAGGTCTTTCTTTTTTTCTCATTATTGTATCATTTTTAAGGCTATTCACATTATTGAAATTGAGTAGATGGATGTCATTTAAAGGGGTTATCCAGCACTACAAAAACATGGACGCTTTTCCCCCTACTGTTGTCTCCAGTTTGGGTGGGGTTTTGAAACTCAGTTCCATTGAAGTAAATGGAGCTTAATTGCAAACCACACCTGAACTGGAGACAACAGTAGGGGGAAAAGTGGCCATGTTTTTGTAGCGCTGGATAACCCCTTTAATGGCAAATAGCCATTATTTTAAAACAATGGCCGTTGTTTTAAACTAACAGCAATTATTTGCCATTAACAGCTGGCAGGTCTCTAGACAGGTGAGTTACCCCTAGACCACAGCTCCAACACATTTGGGTTTAGAGATACAACTATATCTGAGCATTTCAGACAGAACCTGCCTATAGAGGACTGATCTGCAATCAGAGACATTGACTGTCAGCTGAGCGAGTAGGAGGCTGGGCAGCATTGATTATTCATTAAGGAGGAGGAGGAAGAAGTGCTGACATGTGCCAGAGTGCGGCACAAACTCCCCTTTGACACTTCATTACAGTAGGAGACCTGAGATTGTGCATAATTCACTCCACTGACAAATTACCAAAAGGTACCATGCTTACTAGGGGGACTGCCAGCTACAACACACTTTTTTGATGAGGATTGTAGAAAGGAAGCAGTAACTAGAATGCCCTGGTCACTGTAGGCCACACTGTTATGTCCTCTTTCCTGCTAAAAGCCTGTGTCTGGTGCCATTTTGGATGTACCCTCTGGGGAAAAGGGGCCTTTCTTGTTAAGGAATTTAGCTTGATCTCCTTGATGTTTCCCACTTCTTGGGGTAGCAGAGGACTCTAAATATTCTCTGCCCATCTTGACAATATTTAGCTATGGTATGTGCATACGTGTCTACCTCATTATGCGGCCAGACTGCGACCCCTTATTTCACCTATTCATTATAAACCTGCACAGAGGTCCCCTTTACCACACCTACAGGATGGTGAAAAGACCTTCCTATACCTCTCATTTTACCTGTAAGGTATAGGAAGGGCCAAATTCGGAACTACTGGGGCCGGCGGCATCAGACTGGATCTGAGCCCCCTGAGATAACATCACTTGCATTATTCGGCGGCTGCAGATGGCATCCCGGACCCGGCCCTTTAACTGCAAGCGCTCCTGATGAGCACTTGCAATTAAATGCGGGGCTGTGACTTACAGGGTCAGGAGCCATTGGCTCCCGACCCTGCCAATCACTCTTGTGTCCAGACGCAGATTCTGCCTCCAGTCACCAGAGGCCGCTCCCTCCCCCAGCACTCTGGAGTACGAGTGACGTCACTCATGCTCAGAGCAGGGAGAAGGAGACCCTGCATCTGCAGTTAGGTGAGTATTATTATAGTGCTTGAAAATCCCTATATTGTAATCCGTATTCTTCTTCTTCTTCCGTTTCTTCTTCTTCTTCCAGCCATTTTTCTGCTTGTAATACAACCCGAACCGCTTTGCGCACACACTCCGTTCAAACTGTGTTTCGAAGCCCTCGGCGGTGTGTGGTGTGCTATCTATTTTTCGTTTCGATCGGATTTGTCGTTTTTAAGAGATTTACGTTTCAAGACCCCAAATTTCCCATAGAAAATAATGGCCCATTGCAAATAATGGCCACACTCTAACCGCTGACAGCCAATCACAGCACATATGCAAATAGCTGAAATATAGCAGCCAATAGGAACTCTAAGGTCTTGTCAGGCAATGTATCACACCATCCACAGTCACATGTCCACTATTGGCCAATAGAAGATGTAATATATGGAAGGTCCTTAATGATTTTGTCTCCCTGACATGAGTAAGATTGTCATGGTAACCGAGCAATGGTCTTTACCATTATAAGTACTCAGAGCACTCTTAAAGGGACCAGGTCGCCCTTAAAGGAACGCAAGTCGCTCTTAAAGGGACCCAAGTCGCTCTTAAAGGGACGGGAGCCATGTAGCTCTTAAAGGGACCCAAGTCGTTCTTAAAGGTACCCAAGTCGCTCTTAAAGTGGCGGGACCCAAGTCGCTCTTAAAGGGACGGGACCCAAGTCGCTCTTAAAGGGTCCCATGTAGCTCTTAAAGGGATCCAAGTCGCTCTTAAAGGGACGGGACCCAAGTTGCTCTTAAACGGACGGGACACATGTTGCTCTTAAAAGGGACTCAAGTCACTCCAAAAGGTATGGGACCCATGTCGCTCTTAAAGAGACCCAAGTCGCTAGAGCGACCTGGGTCCCTTTAAGAGCGACCTGGGTCCTTTTAAGAGAAAAATATGTCCCTTCAAGAGCGACCAAGGTCCCTTTAAGAGCGAAATTGGTCCCTTTAAGAGCAACCTGGGTCCCTTCTAGAGCAAAATATGTCCCTTTAAGAGCGACCTGGGTCCCTTTAAGAGTGAAATTGGTCCATTTAAGAGCAACCTGGGTCCCTTTAAGAGCGAAATATGTCCCTTCAAGAGCGAAATGGGTCCCTTTAAGAGCGACCTGGGTCCCTTTAAGAGCGAAATATGTCTCTTTAAGAGCAAAATGGGTCCTTTTAAGAGCAACCTGGGTCCCTTTAAGAGCGAAATGGGTCCCTTTAAGAGCAAAATGGGTTCCTTTAAGAGCGACCTGGGTCCCTTTAAGAGCGACCTGGGTCCCTTTAAGAGCGATCTGGGTCCCTTTAAGAGCAAAATGGGTCCCTTTAAGAGCGATCTGTGTCCCTTTAAGAGCGAAATGTGTCCCTTTAAGAGCGACCTGGGTCCCTTTAAGAGCGAAATATGTCCCTTTAAGAGCGAAATATGTCCCTTTAAGAGCGAAATTGGTCCCTTTAAGCGTGAAATCGGTCCCTTTAAGAGCGAAATATGTCTCTTTAAGAGCAAAATGGGTCCTTTTAAGAGCAACCTGGGTCCCTTTAAGAGCGATCTGGGTCCCTTTAAGAGCAAAATAGGTCCCTTTAAGAGCGAAATGGGTCCCTTTAAGAGCGACCTGGGTCCTTTTAAGAGCAAAATATGTCCCTTTAAGAGCGAAATATGTCCCTTTAAGAGCAAAATATGTCCCTTTAAGAGCAAAATGGGTCCCTTTAAGAGCAAAATTGGTCCCTTTAAGCGTGAAATTTCTCCCTTTAGGAGTGAAATTGCTCCCTTTAAGAGCGACCTGGGTCCCTTTAAGAGCGAAATATGTCCCTTTAAGAGCAAAATGGGTCCTTCTAAGAGCGACCTGGGTTCCTTTAAGAGCGAAATTGGTCCCTTTAAGCGTGAAATTGGTCCCTTTAGGAGTGAAATTGGTCCCTTTAAGAGCGACCTGGGTCCCTTTAAGAGTGAAATATGTCCCTTTAAGAGCAAAAGATGTCCCTTTAAGAGCAAAATATGTCCCTTTAAGAGCAAAATGGGTCCCTTTAAGAGTGACCTGGGTCCCTTTACGAGCGAAATTGGTCACTTTAAGCATGAAATTGGTCCCTTTAAGAGCAAACTGGGTCCCTTTAAGAGCGACCTGGGTTCCTTTAAGAGCGAAATATGTCCCTTTAAGAGTAAAATTGGTCCACTTAAGAGCGACCTGGGTCCCTTTAAGAGCGAAATATGTCCCTTCAAGAGCGAAATATGTCCCTTTAAGAGCGACCTGGGTCCCTTTAAGAGCGAAATATGTCCCTTTAAGAGCAAAATGGGTCCCTTTAAGAGCAAAATGGGTCCCTTTAAGAGCAAAATGGGTCCCTTTAAGAGCAAAATGGGTCCCTTTCAGAGCGACCTGGGTCCCTTTAAGAGCGACCTGGGTCCCTTTAAGAGCGACCTGGGTCCCTTTAAGAGCGACCTGGGTCCCTTTAAGAGCGATCTGGGTCCCTTTAAGAGCAAAATGGGTCCCTTTAAGAGCGATCTGGGTCCCTTTAAGACCGAAATGTGTCCCTTTAAGAGCGACCTGGGTCCCTTTAAGAGTGAAATGGGTCCCTTTAAGAGCAAAATGGGTTCCTTTAAGAGCGACCTGGGTCCCTTTAAGAGCGACCTGGGTCCCTTTAAGAGCAAAATATGTCCCTTTAACCTCTTAAGGACATAGGACGTACCGGTACGTCCTATGTCCTCATTAGCACTTCAAAGCGGGGCCGCGCGGCGGCCCCGCTTTGAAGTGCCGCGATCCCGGGTGCCGCGTGTAGCCCGGGACCGCCGCTATTAGCGGGCACGGTCCGATCGCCGTGCCCGCTAATTAGCTAATCGGAGGCAGCTGTCAAAGTTGACAGCTGCCTCCGATTACCGGAGGCAACGTTTCCCTGGTGTCTAGTGGGGGAGATCGCTCCTCCGGGACCTTGTCCCGGAGGAGCGATCTCCGTTACTGATGCCGGCCGGGGACGCGTCCAAGATGGCGCCGTCCTCGGCTCGGCACTCGTTCGTTTTCGGCTGCAGCAGCCGAAAGCAAACGAGTGCCGATCTCATGGATCTCTGCAGCATATCTATGCTGCAGAGATCTCAATGAGAGATCACAGTGTATGTACTAGAAGTCCCCCATGGGGGCTTCTAGTATATGTGTAAAAAAAAAAAAAAAGTGTTGTTAATAGTAAAAAGCCCCCTCCCCTAATAAAAGTCTGAATCACCCCCCTTTTCCCAGGTTTTAAATAAAAGTAAACAAATAAATAAATAAATAAACATGTTTGCTATCGCCGCGTGCGTAATCGCCCGAACTATTAATTAATCACATTCCTGATCTCGTACGGTAAACGGCGTCAGCGCAAAAAAATCCCAAAGTGCAAAATTGCGCATTTTTGGTTGCATCAAATCCAGAAAAAATGTAATAAAAAGCGATCAAAAAGTCGTATATGCGCAATCAAGGTACCGATAGAAAGATCACATCATGGCGCAAAAAATGACACCTCGCACAGCCCCATAGACCAAAGGATAAAAGCGCTATAAGCCTGGGAATGGAGCGATTTTAAGGAATGTATATTGGTTAACAACGGTTTGAATTTTTTACAGGCCATCAGATACAATATAAGTTATACATGTTATATATCGTTTTAATCGTAACGACTTGAGGAACATGCTTAACAAGTCAGTTTTACCCCAGGGCGAATGGCGTAAAAACATATTTCCCCCAAATAAAAGAAATGCGTTTTTTTTTTCAATTTCACCACACTTTGAATTTTTTTCTGGTTTCGCAGTGTACTTTATGCAAAAATTCAGCCTGTAATTGCAAAGTACAATTAGTGACGCAAGAAATAAGGGGTCATGTGGGTTTCTAGGTGGAAAAATGCAAGTGCTATGGCCTTTTAAACACAAGGAGGAAAAACCGAAAACGTAAAAACGAAAATGGGCCATGTCCTTAAAGGGTTAAGAGTGAAATATGTCCCTTTAAGAGAAAAATATGTCCCTTTAAGAGTAAAATGGGTCCCTTTCAGAGCAACCTGGGTCCCTTTAAGAGCGAAATATGTCCCTTCAAGAGCAAAATATGTCCCTTCAAGAGCGAAATATGTCACTTTAAGAGCAACCTGGGTCACTTTAAGAGCGACCTGGGTCCCTTTAACAGCGAAATGTGTCCCTTTAAGAGCGAAATATGTCCCTTTAAGAGCAAAATGGGCCCCTTTAAGAGCGACCTGGGTCCCTTTTAGAGCGAAATTGGTCCCTTTAAGCGTGAAATTGGTCCCTTTAAGAGTGAAATTGGTCCCTTTAAGAGCGACCTGGGTCCCTTTAAGAGCGACCTGGGTCTCTTTAAAATCGAAATATGTCCCTTTAAGAGCGAAATATGTCCCTTAAGGAGCAAAATATGTCCCTTTAAGAGCGAAATATGTCCCTTTAAGAGCAAAATGGGTCCCTTTAAGAGTGACCTGGGTCCCTTTAGGAGCGAAATTGGTCACTTTAAGCGTGAAATTGGTCCCTTTAAGAGCGAACTGGGTCCCTTTAAGAGCGACCTGGGTTCCTTTAAGAGCGAAATATGTCCCTTTAAGAGCGACCTGGGTCGCTTTAAGAGCGAAATATGTCCCTTTAAGAGCAAAATGGGTCCTTTTAAGAGCAACCTGGGTCCCTTTAAGAGCGAAATGGGTCCCTTTAAGAGCAAAATGGGTCCCTTTAAGAGCGACCTGGGTCCTTTTAAGAGCAACCTGGGTCCCTTTAAGAGCGATCTGGGTCCCTTTAAGAGCAAAATGGGTCCCTTTAAGAGCGAGCTGGGTCCCTTTAACCCTTTAAGGACGGGGCCCATTTTCATTTTTGCGTTTACGGTTTTTCCTCCTTGTGTTTAAAAGGCCATAGCACTTGCATTTTTCCACCTAGAAACCCATATGAGCCCTTATTTTTTGCGTCACTAATTGTACTTTGCAATGACAGGCTGAATTTTTGCATAAAGTACACTGCGAAACCAGAAAAAAATTCAAAGTGTGGTGAAATAGAAAAAAAAAAACGCATTTCTTTTATTTGGGGGGTATGTGTTTTTACGCCATTGGCCCTGGGGTAAAACTGACTTGTTATGCATGTTCCTCAAGTCGTTACGATTACTATGATATATAACATGTATAACTTATATTGTATCTGATGGCCTGTAAAAAATTCAAACCATTGTCAACAAATATATATTCCTAAAAACCCCTCTATTCCCAGGCTTATAGCGCTTTTATCCTTTGGTCTATGGGGCTGTGTGAGGTGTCAGTTTTTGCGCCATGATGTTTACTTTCTATCGGTACCTTGATTGCGCATATTCGAATTTTTGATCGCTTTCTATTACATTTTTTCTGGATTTGATGCAACCGAAAATGCGCAATTTTGCACTTTGGGATTTTTTTGCGCTGACGCCGTTTACCGTGTGAGATCAGGAATGTGATTAATTAATAGTTCGGGCGATTACGCACGCGGCGATAGCAAACATGTTTATTTATTAATTTATTTGTTTACTTTTATTTAAAACCTGGGAAAAGGGGGGTGATTCAGACTTTTATTAGGGGAGGGGGCTTTTTACTATTAACAACACTTTATTTTTTTTTTATACACATATACTAGAAGCCCCCCTGGGGTTAGGGTTATTCCCCCTGGGGTTAGGGTTATTCCTCCTGGGGTTAGGGTTATTCCCCCTAGGGGACTTCTAGTATATACAATTTTATCTCTTATTGAGATCTTTGCTGTATAGATATACAGCAAAGATCAATGAGATCGGCACTCGTTTGCTTTCGGCTGCTGCAGCCGATAACAAACGAGTGCCGAGCCGGGGACAGCGCCATCTTGGATGTGTCCCTGGCCGGCATCAGACAGGGAGATCGCTCCTCCGGGACAAGGTCCCGGAGGAGCGATCTCCCCCACTAGACACCAGGGAAAGGTTGCCTCCGGTAATCGGAGGCAGCTGTCAACTTTGACAGCTGCCTCCGATTAGCTAAATAGCGGGCACGGTCGGATAGCGGCAGTCCCGGGCTACACGCGTCGCCACGCAGCCCCGCTTTGAAGTGCCAATGAGGACATATGACGTACGGGTACGTCATATGTCCTTAAGAGGTTAAAAGCGAATCGGGTCCCTTTAAGAGCGAAATGGGTCCCTTTAAGAGCGTCCAGGGTCCCTTTAAGAGCGACCTGGGTCCCTTTAAGAGCGAAATTGGTCCCTTTAAGAGCGACGTGGTCCCTTTAAGAGCTAAATAGGTCCCTTTAAGAGCAAAATAAGTCCCTTTAAGAGCGAAATGGGTCCCTTTAAGAGCGACCTGGGGCCCTTTAAGAGTGACCTGGGTCCCTCTAAGAGCGACCTGGGGCCATTTAAGATCGAAATATGTCCCTTTAAGAGTGACCTGGGTCCCTCTAAGAGCGACCTGGGGCTCTTTAAGAGCAAAATATGTACCTTTAAGAGTGAAATATGTACCTTTAAGAGCAAAATGGGTCCCTTTAAGTGCGACCTGGGTACCTTTAAGAGCCACTTGGGTCCCTTTAAGTGCAACGGGGGCCCTTTAAGAGCGACCTGGGGCCCTTTTAGAGTGAAATTGGTCCCTTTAAGAGTGCTCTGGGTCCCTTTAAGAGCGAAATGGGTTCCATTAAGAGAGACCTGGGTCCCTTTAAGAGCGACCTGGGACCCTTTAAGAGCGACCTGGGTCCCTTTAAGAGCGACCTGGGTTCCGTTAAGAGTGACCTGGGTCCCTTCAAGAGCGAAGGGACCCACGTCGCTCTTAAAGCGACCCAGGTCGCTCCTAAAGGGACCCATGTCGCTCTTAAAGGGACGGGAGCCAAGTTGCTCTTAAAAGGAGTGGACCCAAGTTGCTCTTAAAGGGATGGGACCCAAGTCGCTCTTAAAGGGACGGCACCCAGGATTAAAATTAAATGGAAGTCACTGGTAAAGGGGCGCTCTTTTCAAGCACTATGTATTTCCCTGGAAATGCAAATCTAGTTACTATTATTATTTTTTTAACATGAGGATGCCGCCATGGGGAAGGGGGATATTTTTATTGGGGAGGGGGCTAATTACAAAGTATTGCCTATATGGGTGAGTTAACTCACATGGGATTGCCTATACTGGGGGTAAACTAACAGGATTGCCCACATGGGGGGATGGAGGTTAACTTACATGGGATTGCTCACATGGAGGATGGAGGCTAACTACCAGGGGAGATAACTATATAGGGGAAGGGATTGACTACCAGGAAAGACATCTATATGGAGGGGGGAGACTAACTACAAGGGGAAATGCCTACACAAGGGGGATAACTACCCAAGGAAGTTACTACATGGGGGGGGGGGTTAAATTCCAGGGGGATTCCTACCTACCGCAGACACTACCTATGGGAGAAATAACTACATGGGGGGTACTACCTACTAAGGGGGCTACCTGCACAGGGAGGTCTAACCAGCTGCACAGCGATAGGTATGACTACAGTGGCCTAACTACTACACAACAGTCTAACTACTACATGCATACAAAGGGGACTAACTAGTATATGAAGGAACAGATGGAGCAAATGGATGTGGAGGATGATGGGGCATGAGTGAGGAGCCTAAACTGATTGTCTGGCAGATTCTACTAAAAGAAGTCCTCATGATGGCCCAGGCTGAATGGTGAAAAGAAAAAGTGAGCAACACAGTTTGGAGAAGGCGCCTCCTGTGATGCACTCAAAGAAGACACTTCCAGTGAGTTATTGGCTGTAACTGCACTGTAATCACTTATGGTGTGTAGAGTATGTGTGGAGCTTATATATGCCACTATATAGCCACGGGTGATATTGGACTGTGGATTGTGAACTGTGGATTTTATTCTGTAGCAGTGGTAGCATAATTCAGTATGTGGTGTAGTCAGTGAGAGGGGGTAATATTTGTAAACTGTAAACTGGTACTGTTGGTATTACTGGTTAGTATACTTAGTTACTTAAGGCCCTATTCCACGGGCCGACAGTGAGGAGCAAACGAGCACTGTCATCGCTCGTTTGCTCCTCGTTCCCCGCTCACTGCCGCCACTATTCCACACAGGTGAGTCCGGGGAGGGCTGTGGGGGGCTGCCCGGGTGATCGCTAGATTGCTCGCGCAGCCCATAGCATATAGCGGCGGTCTGCTGCCGCCGCTCCTATTCCACGGAGCGACGTCAGAAGATCGTTGCTATATAAGTAATTTGTCTTTCAACATGTTGAAAGACAAACTACTTCGACGATCAGCCGACATGAATGATGTCGGCTGATCGCTGTCTCCTATTCCACGGGACGATTATCGGCCGTAACGGCCTATGATCGTTCAGTGGAATAGGGCCTTTAGTATACTGGATTTGGTTGATAGCACTATAGTGGTAATGTTAGTGGTCATGGTGAAGCGGTAATAGTTGCCCCTTGTATACCAGTGGTAATATTGTTTGGTTTGGTATAAAAAAAACTTGGTCAGTTACAGTGTGACAGTGCTAAATCTGGTAATACGTTTTGCCCCTGATATACTGATGCTATAATGCTTTCCCTAATATATATATTTCTTGCTCTCTTTCTATTTGAAAACCACGTAACATAAGTTTAGGACTACACTTCAAGGCTTAGTGGTCAGTTGTGGGAGGTCATATGCATTAAAAGGGCATGGCATTTCAATTAAGTAAGACACATGACAAGAAAAAGGAAATAGATCAAAGGTCAATAATACAGCCCTAGGCATACAGGTTACTACTGTGTTAGGCTATGTGTTAGGATACACATCGTATACGCTCCGGCCGGGATCCCATATGGCACCGCAAACAACTGACATGTAAGTTTTCTGCGGCCGCAATTTAGTAAATTGCGGCTGCAGAAAGCCCTGTCAGTTCACACAATGAGGCGATTGGCTCCGGCCGCTTGCTTCATTGTGTGCTGTAAGGAGTTCTGATGCGGGCGCACACGGATGCGCTCGCATCAGAACACTGCAGCCAGAAAGATCTTCCAGCCAGTACTGCAGTACCGGCCGGGATGATCTTTTCAGAGACCGCCTCAGAGACCGTCTCATACGTCATGTGAACATGGCCTTAATGTGACTGAGTGCATATAAGACATACCTGTTAGATCTCTGCAATTCCTGAATAATGTTTTCAGGAGTAAACTTTCTTCATCTGTCATGGTCTTCTTCACACTAGACAAATACAATGGAATATTCTTACACTATATAGGGTAATATAATGATGATACAGTGATAGTATACAATACCCATACATTCCAAAGAGCACATCATGCAGTATATAGATTATCTAATATGCAGGTTTGGAAAGTCTAAAGAGAATATAATAATATCATTTCTGGAAATGTCACAAGTCTTACCTACAAACAAATATAGGAACAATGAAGTCTGAATAGTTTGGTTCCTTATCTGAATCTTCCACTTTGGACATTATAGAAACAAAATCTTTTTCCCATGTCACCTTCTGGTTAAGGGGAAGAAAATTACCTGGAAAACAATGTTTATAAATCATAATAAAACTTATTATCCCTTTAACAACCCATAATCACAAAATATTAACCCCTTAGTTGCATTAGAGATGATATGTGATGAAACTCAGGTGCTCTCTATATGAGGTATCAAATCATTACATGTTCGGGCTAAATGAGGACTGGAGTTGAAAAATGTAACAAAGTTTAAAGGGGTTATCCAGGCTGCAGCACACTGATTTGCTGAGAGGGACGTCTAGCTGGGAACCACCGAAGCAAGCCAGATAGCGGAGCAGGTAATGTATAAGCTCCGTCTGGCGGGGGTTAACGGAGCAGTCTCTTGACATACTCGCAGTGGGATGTCAAGCCCACTGCGAGTATGTCTGCCCATAGACATTACAGGGTACGGATCCACAACGGATCCTTCTTGTGTGATTGTACCCTTAAAGTATGGTATAGTATTGGTATAGGCCGACCTAGAGGGGGTGGGGCCTAGACCAGCCTGTTCCAATGGTCAGCGAGGGGCCGGGGTCTATGTGCCAATGACGTCACCGAGGGGTGGGGCCTACGATGGAGCTGGGGGTTGGGCTAAGTGGCACAGTTGCCATAAAGCCCCGCCCACTTAGTACAATCTGCAGATGATAAAAGGACACTTTTTACTTGAACAAGCACAATGACATATGATGTAAAATAAGGTATGAAAACAGCAAAATTTACCCTTTACCTGTCTGAGGGTGTCTGTGGGTGGAAGCCTGCCTTTGCAAGCCCTTGTCATGATCACAATACTCGCACCTTGAGTTAGACATTGACAAAAGGGGCCACCCTGTTGTTTCCCTGTCTATGTTCCAATACTCGCAACTGAGTGGGACTTAAGGGGTTATTTATCAGGGTGGTGTGGTGCTCTCCCCATCATGGAGGCACCCCGTTGGCAACAGGCTAGAGATATCTGGCTATCCTGTGTTTTGAGACTCGTAACTGAGGCTCCACGGACTCTTGTTTTGCATATTTAAATTTTTGGGGGCATCAGTGGAGACTCTTCATTGAGTACTTGGATTTTTTTCGCTGTTCTCCTTGAGTTCAGTGATTACTGTGTTTTGTTGGTTGATTTTTCATTGCCCCAACTAGCCAGAATCCTACCCCACACTGACGAGGGGCAAAAGCCCCGAAACGGCTGTCTGTGGGTGGAAGCCTGCCTTTGCAAGCCCTTGTCATGATCACAATACTCGCACCTTGAGTTAGACATTGACAAAAGGGGCCACCCTGTTGTTTCCCTGTCTATGTTCCAATACTCGCAACTGAGTGGGACTTAAGGGGTTATTTATAAGGGTGGTGTGGTGCTCTCCCCATCATGGAGGCACCCCGTTAGCAACAGGCTAGAGATATCTGGCTATCCCGTGTTTTGAGACTCGTAACTGAGGCTCCACGGACTCTTGTTCCACACGGTGAACAGCCTGCACAAAAAGCGGTAAAAAAACACAGATTACTTTTTTTAATGACATTTTATGTATTAAAAAGTAAATAAAAATTGATCAATACGTTTTATCTAAAAAAAAAAATGTTACTAATAAAAAGTAGAGATCATGGCGCAAAAAATGACGCCCCATACGACCCCGTTGGTTAAAAAATAAAAGCGCTATAAGAGTCCCCATAGGACCATTTTAAATATGCCTATTTGCAAAAAAAAGTTTTACTGCTAATAAAAATTGTAAAACGTTAGGAAACCTAGTAAACCTGCAAATCGCTGTGTTCAGGCCGACCTATAAAATAAAAAAAAATGTCAGTTTTACCGTAAAGGTTTACCGTTTTTACGTAAACATGGAACCCTCCATAATTAGCAAAATTGCATTTTTTGACCCAAGTTCACCACATAAAGGATATTTTGGGGGTTCCATCATTTATTTTATGGCAGATTGAAAAATGCCATTACAATGTAAAACTGTTCCTGAAAAAAAACAAGCCCTGTAGGTGGAAAAATAAAAGAGTTATGGGTCTTAGAAGGCGAGGAGAAAAAAACTAAAACGCAAAAGTGTAGGTGGAAAAATAAAAGAGTTATGGGTCTTAGAAGGCGAGGAGAAAAAAATGAAAACGCAAAAGTGACAATTGGCCCGGTCATTAAAGCGTAACTGTGATTTCAGGGTAATTTTTCTAAAAACAATAAATATCTATAGTACAAGCGATTTTAAGTCACTCTGTAATAGGTTTTATTTACCAAAAGAGTTTCCTTCTGTACTGAAAAAGCAGTTTTCCTAGCGCCCCCCTCACTTCAGAAGAAGCAGGATTTCTGTGTCCATTATGCCCTATGGAGAGGGGAGGGGCTGAGAGGGGTGAGTGAGCACGTAGCAGTCCTGTACAGCACAACACCCTGTAGTCTTCTCTAAGTAGGGTAATAGATAAGCACTAACCTTTCTGACCCCAGAATCCAGCATTTTAGGTGCCCTGACAGTCTACAAACCGCTGACCTTCATGTCACCTCTTCCCTCATCTCCCTCGGCCCCTTCCCCCTTCCTAGGAGATAATGGAGAGAGCAGAGCCCGTTTTCACTGGCTTTTCTGCAATGAAGACGGCTTTGCCTGATAATGCACAGATAAGAAGTGAGGGGGGGAAGGCTGGGAAATTGCTTTTTGAGTACAGAAAGAGGCTTTTTGGTCTAATAAAACCTATTATAGAGTTTCTTAAAATCGCCTATACTACTGATTTGTGGGGGGAAAAATACATGACAGTTGCGTTTTAACCCCTAGACGAGCCTGGACGTAGAGCTACGTCATGGAAGTCTGTCACCAGACGACCCTGGACATAACTCTACGTCCTGGGTGTTTCTCCCGGTTCATAGCAGGTGGGGGCCGGCTGCAGTCAGCAGCCGACACCTCACCGTTAATGACACGCTGCAGCGATCGTGCTGCAGCGTGACATTAACTCCCTGTCACTTACCGATCGTTGTAACGGACCACTGGAGGTCTCTTACCTTCCTCCGTGCGGTCGGATCGGCGCTCTGTTCACTGAACCTGCACAGGCAGGCTCAATGAGCAGAGCACCGATAACACTAATCAATGCTATGCCTATGGCATAGCAATGATCAGTGTCTGCAATCAAAGTATTGTATGTAAAAGTCCCCTAAAGGGAATTCAAATGTGTAAAAAAAAAAAAAGTTAAAAACACCAATACACTACCCCAAAGCCCCTCCCCCAATAAAAGTTTAAATCACCCCCCCTTTCCCATTATATAAATAAAACATATAAAAATAAATAAACATATAATATACCGTAGCGTGCGTAATTGTCCAATCTATTAAAATATAACAAGCGACATTGCGAACGGTGAGCGGCGTAGACGAATAGAGGGAAAAAAAGTGCGCGGATTACTGATTTGATGTTACATTATATATATAAAAAAATTTATAAAAAGTGATCAAAACGTCCGATCTTCACAAATATGGTATTAATAAAAACTAGAGATCATGGCAGAAAAAATGACACCACATACAGCCCCATAGGTGAAAAAAATAAAACCGTTATAAGAGTCACAATAGGCCCATTTTATTAATAATTAATTGCCAAAAAAAAGGATTTAATAAAAAAAAAAATATATATATATATTACATTAGAGAATCTGTGTAACCTGCATATGGTTGTGTTCGGGCTGACCTATAGAATAATAGTATCATGTTGCTTTTACCATATAGTACATTACATAGACACAGGAACCCCCCAAACGTTACCATATTGCATTCTTTTTTACGATTTCACCAATTTATATCTTCATAAATAATATATTTGGGATTCCGTCATACATGTTATGGTAGAATGAGAGAGGCCATTACATAGTACAACTACTCCTGTAAAAAACAAGCCATTACCAGGGGCGGATTAACTTTACCATAGGCCCCGGGCTGTTTACCAAGCCTGCCCCCCCTACCCCACTGTAACTATGGCAGCTCTAGCCTGGCGTCCATAGTACGAGATAGATAATATCATGATGTCCTGATTTGTGCAAAATTGCCATTAAAAAAAAATGTGATTTTTTGCAAATCATGGTGGAAGTGTAGCCAGGAGACAGTACACCACTGAAAGTATAAGTCTTTTTGGGTGGTCATGGGCCCCCCAGGAGCTCAGGGCCCCGGGCTACCGCCCGAAATGCCCCTATTATAATCCACTACTGGCCATTACATGGCCTGTAGATAGAAAATTGAAAGTGCTAGAGCTCTTAGAAGGGGAGGAGGGAAAAACGAAAACACTAAGATCAAAAATTGCGCAGTCCACTGGGTCATTTTGGGCCTGGTCCTCAAAGGGTTAAGGTCATTTCAGGCCCGGTCCTTAAGGGGTTAATGGTTTTAAACATTCTGTATACTGTGTGACAGTATTTATTAAGAATCACTTTGCACCCAAAAGACATCAGTACAATTATTTTACCAAAGCAATGTATTTTTTAAGAAGCCATTTTGCCCAGTTGGTTGTTATTGTACATGCATACATCATAAAAAATCAGCAACCTGTTGCTACCCTTTATATTTTTAGCCAATGAATAACAAATCAGGACTTACCCAGCTGAGCATATATTTGTCCATTCTCTTCGTCCTTTATCGTTGTATATCCTCTGTTGTCGACAATAGTAATGCATTCAGTCAGCTTATAGGCCAGTCTCTCTGTTGTGTGCCCACCATCAGAATCTGAAGATTTGGCCATTATCTGATAGTCACCATTGCTTAAGCTATATTTAATAGAATTGACAAAGGCGGATTTTCCATGCCCTAAAAAACCGAATAACTGAAGGAGAACTCTCTTGTAGCCTTTCTTATTTTGTTCAATTTGAAATTGCAGGATTACATCTATTATATCTTGGTTTTCCATTCCTAGAGAAATGTTGTGATCTCTTGAACTCTTCAAGGTCTGTCACTAACCGTGCTTACAGGTGACTTTTATACATTATGACTTTATTTTCACTTTCATTTTTACTAAACATCTCATAGTGAAAGGAATTGCTTTCAAATGAGATATTTAAAAACAAATTACCGTATTTTTCGCTTTATAGGACGCGCCTTTTGATAAGACACACCCCTGATTTTAGGGGAGAAAAAAAGAAAAAAAAAATATTTTGCTCATTGTCAGAGTTTGGAGATAGCAGCAGTGTGATCGGTGCCAATGCCCCCATATAGTGCCCCACATAGTAGCCAATGCCCCATATAGTGCCCCACATAGTAGCCAATGCCCCATATAGTGCCCCACATAGTAGCCAATGCCCCATATAGTGCCCCACATAGTAGCCAATGCCCCCATATAGTGCCCCACATAGTAGCCAATGCCCCCATATAGTGCCTCACATAGTAGCAAATCCCCCCATATAGTGCCCCACATAGTAGCCAATGCCCCCTTATAGTGCCCCACATAGCCAATCCCCCCATATAGTGCCCCACATAGCAGCCAATGCCCCCATATAGTGCCCACATAGTAGCCAATCCCCCCATATAGTGCCCCACATAGTAGCCAATGCCCCCATATAGTGCCCCACATAGTAGCCAGTGCCCCATATAGTGCCCCACATAGTAGCCAATGCCCCCATATAGTGCCCACATAGTAGCCAATGCCCTCATATAGTGCCCCCATAGTAGCCAGTGCCCCCATATAGTAGCCAATGCCCCCATACAGTGCCCCCATACAGTAGCCAATGCCCCCATATAGTAGCCAATGCCCCATACAGTAGTCAATGCCCCCATACAGTGCCCCCATATAGTAGCCAATGCCCCCATATAATAGCCAATGCCCCCATACAGTGCCCCCATAGTAGCCAATCCCTCCTGCCGACCAGAAAAACAACAAACAGGTTACTCACCTGTCCGCCGGCCCCAGCAGCTCCTCTCCCGACAGCGCGCGCACTCCGGTCTCCGGTCATCCTCCAGCACAGGCAGCGGGGGAAAGAGAGACTGCCTGTGCCGGAAGTGTCCTGCAGCCTCTATCATGAATGATAGAGGCTGCAGAACACTTCGGGGACACAGGCAGCGTCAGGGGACACTTCGGGGACACAGGCTGTGCCCGGAGGATGACGGGAGTCCGGAGTGCGCGTGCTGTCGGGACCGGCGGACAGGTGAGTAAGACAACGATCCCCTCCGCCCACCCCCTCCATCGCCAAGCTGACAGCCAATCAGGAGCCTAGGAAAGTGCTGCTCATAGCACTTTCCTGGGCTTCTGATCGGCTCAGCTGAGCGATGATAGAAGGGGCGGCCTGGGTGGGCGGAGGGGATCGCTCAGGGCCGCTCACTATGCATATGCATAGTGAGCGGCAATACAGGGGGCGGGCGGGACGGCTTCCTTGCGGTGCTCGGCACTGCTTGGGAGCCGTCTTCGCTTTATAGGACGCACTTGGTTTTTCCTCCCACTTTGGTAAATGTCTGACATTTCATAGAGACAAGGTAAAAGTTTTCGGTCTGGGTTTTAAAACCCCTCAACAATCACTAGTGTGAATAGGGAGAATCCACCCCCAGCTCACTGCCCTTAGGGGTGAATTACAATGAGGACAGTCTGACTCCGAGGGGGGCAGCACTAGGTGGTGATTGCTCTCTTTATAAACAATTTTGAAACACTTAGGGCCCTTTTACATGGCCCGATATTAACCCTTTAAGGACAGAGCCAATTTCGATTTTTGCGTTTTCGTTTTTTCCTCCTTGTGCTTAACCCCTAGACGACCCTGGGCGTATAGTTACGCCATGGAAGTCTGTCCCCAGACGACCTAGGGCGTAACTGTACGCCCTGGGCATTCCGCGGCTGCAGGGGTTAATGTGACCATATAAAGTAAAGATGGCTGCTGATTATTTCAGCAGCTATCTTTAGCTTACCTGCAGCTGCGGAATCGCGCTCCCCACGCCATCACGATCGCTGTGATTGGCTGGCAAATTAAGGGCAGCCAATCACAGCGATTCTGATGCATTGTGGGCCGATATGACGTTGGTAAACCGTGATTGGTGCTATCAGAGACAGCACCAATCACGGTTATGCCTGGGGCTGTGTCCCACGTGACCCCCGCCCCCCGATCGCCCGGATTGGCCGTTTGGCGGTAACCGGCCAATCACGGGCGAGGCGGGCAGTCCAAAATATTGATCCCTCCCTGCTCGCCCTCCTTTTCGTCAGGATCGGCGAGCAGGGAGGGTGTACGTGAGTCCCGTGTGCCCCCCCGGTACTGCTCCGTTGCTGCCCGGTGCCCTCAGCAGGGAGATCGTGTTAACAGCACACTCTGTGCTGCTACCACTTCCCCTGCTTGTGATCCGCCTCCGCCCCGCCCCCTCCCTTGTGCCATCAGCCCCCACCTCCTCCCTTGTGCCATCAGCCCCCACCTCCTCCCTTGTGCCATCAGCACCCACCTCCTCCCTTGTGCCATCAGCCCCCACCTCCTCCCTTGTGCCATCAGCACCCACCTCCTCCCTTGTGCCATCCACCCTCACCTCCTCCCTTGTGCCATCAGCCCCCACCTCCTCCCTTGTGCCATCAGCCCCCACCTCCTCCCTTGTGCCATCAGCCCCCACCTCCTCCCTTGTGCCATCAGCCCCCACCTCCTCCCTTGTGCCATCCACCCTCACCTCCTCCCTTGTGCCATCAGCCCCCACCTCCTCCCTTGTGCCATCCGCCCTCACCTCCTCCCTTGTGCCATCCGCCCTCACCTCCTTCCTTGTGCCATCAGCCCCCACCTCCTCCCTTGTGCCATCAGCCCCCACCTCCTCCCTTGTGCCATCCGCCCTCACCTCCTCCCTTGTGCCATCAGCCCCCACCTCCTCCCTTGTGCCATCCGCCCCCACCTCCTCCCTTGTGCCATCCACCCTCACCTCCTCCCTTGTGCCATCCGCCCTCACCTCCTCCCTTGTGCCATCAGCCCCCACCTCCTCCCTTGTGCCATCTGCCCCCACCTCCTCCCTTGCGCCATCTGCCCCCACCTCCTCCCTTGTGCCATCCGCCCCTACCTCCTCCCTTGTGCCATCTGCTTCAATCTTTGTGCCCTCGGCCCACCCCTGTGCCTTCTGTCTCCCTGTGCCTTCTGTCTCCCTGTGCCTTCTGTCTCCCTGTGCCATCTGTCCCCCTGTGCCATCTGTCCCCCTGTGACATCTGTCCCCCTGTGACATCCGCCTCCTGTGACATCCGCCTTCTTCATCCTCCATCAGCCTTCCCCCCCCCCTGTCATCTTCCCCCCCCCCTGTCATCTTCCCCCCCCCCCTGTCATCTTCCCCCCCCCTCTGTCATCCTCCTCTTCTCCCCCCCTGTCATCCTCCTCTTCTCCCCTGTGCCCTCCCACTGTTTTTGTGCTCCCCCCATCTGTGCCATCCTCTGTGCTGCTAGCGGTCCCCCTGCCTCTCTTTGCCCCCCTCAGACCGTTCCTCCGTGCCGCCCCCTCACCTGCCCACCTCACTTTCCCACCCGTGCCAACCTCTCCCCCTGTGTCTCTTTGCCCACTCAGACCGTTCCTCTGCCACCCTCCCCCGCCCACCCCTGTGCCAACCTCTCCCCCTGACTCTCTGCCCACTCAGACAGTTCCTCCGCCACCCACCCCCACACTTGCCCACCCCTCTGCCATCCCCCCTGTCTCTCTTGTTCTGATCAGTGACTAATCACTGATCAGCAACAAGTGGGCACAGTTTCTTTTCGTCTGAAAAGTTAAAAGTGTAAAAAACACACACACTACACAAATAAAGTTTACTGATTTACATAACCCCCCCATATCTAAATCTTAAAAAAAAAATGTCCCAACGCCTTTATTCGGCTGAAGAGGCATATGCTCTTATTGCCTCTGACACCGAAACAGCGAGTGAGGGAGAAGAGGAAGATCCTACTTTCCTTGTTTCGACTTCCTCCTCCTCCTCCTCCTCCTGTTCATCATTTAGTGATGATGAGACCCCAAGGCACCGAAGGCGTCCAAGGCGAACGCCTCGGGCAGCCTCCCCCGATCTCCACCCCAGTGACCCCATCTTCACCCCAGCCCCCCATACAAGTGAGCCCATCTGGACCCCAGCCCCCCCCCAATTTTGAGCCACAGATTCCTGATTTTGTGGGACAATCGGGAATCCAATTTGACCCTTCAGGCTTCACTGAAATAGACTTTTTTAAACTCTTTTTCAGTGAAGAACTGATAAGTCTGATGGTCGTGCAAACTAATTTGTACGCCCAGCAGTTTCTGGCTCAGCACCCCGTCTCCTCTTTTTTTTCGGGATCCCACAGCTGGACCCCAGTTGATGCAGCAGAAATGACCACGTTTTGGGGTCTTCTGCTGCACATGGGGCTAGTTAAAAAACCCAGAATTAGGCAGTATTGGAGTATGGATATTTTATATAACACTCCAATACACCGGATGACCATGACAAGGCATCGCTTTGAGGCCATCCTCAAATTCCTGCATTACAACGATAATGCAAGGTGCCCCCCCCCAGATGATCCCTCTTACGACTGCCTATACAAAATTAGGCCGGTCATTGATCATCTCGCGGCCAAATTTTCGGAGGTATATATCCCAGGGAAATATATCTCCATTGACGAATCCCTTGTCAGCTTCAAGGGGAGAGTCCAATTTCGCCAGTACCTTCCAAGTAAGAGGGCAAGGTACTCTACATCAAACTCTACAAACTCTGTGAGAGTACCTCAGGGTACACTCACAGATTTAGAGTTTATGAAGGGAGGGACACCCACATCCAACCTACAGAATGTCCCCCCACTCTGGGAGTTAGTGGGAAACTTGTGTGGGAACTGATGTTCCCACTACTGGATAAAGGTTACCACCTCTACGTGGATAACTTTTATACCAGTCTCCCTCTTTTCAAATCCCTCAGAGCCCGAGCTACTGTAGCTTGCGGCACTGTGAGGAAAAACCAGAGAGGTCTCCCGAGTCACCCTGTGGCAGAAGTACTGCGACGGGGTGTCTTCAAGGCCCATTGTAGCGACAACCTGGTATTAGTCAAATATAAGGACAAACGCGATGTCCTTATTTTGACTACTATCCATGGTCCTAGCACGACCCCTGTTCCTGTCCGCGGTACCACCGCAGTAGCACTCAAACCCGATTGTATTTTGGACTACAATCGGTATATGGGAGGAGTTGATCTTTCAGATCAAGTCCTCAAGCCATATAGTGCTCTGCGAAAAAACAAACATCTGGTACAAGAAATTAGCCGTGCACATGGTCCAAACGGCAATGTACAACGCGTTTGTACTTTACCGTTGTGCCGGCCACCCTGGGAAATACCTCCAGTTTCAGGAGGCAGTTGTCAAGGCCCTGATTTTTTGTGGCGGAGAAGGAGGAGGGCCTAGTACTTCTGCAGCTGCAACTGGAGGTCCCCGTATCGTGCCAGGGCAGCACTTTCCTGGTGAAGTCCCTCACACTGGCAAGAAGGGCAAAAGCCAGAAAAAGTGTCGTGTATGCTACAAAAAGGGGTTTAGAAAGGACACGTGTTATCAGTGTGATACCTGTCCTGATAAACCAGGCCTCTGCATGAAAGAATGCTTCAAGACGTACCATACGTCTATGGAGTATTAATTCCCAATCTTCAAAATTCCCAAATTTGTCCTTTTTCAATTCGGGTCACTGGCCACTAGAGATGAGCGGACCGTCTGACTTTTGGTCGCTCTCTCGTCATGCCTGTGATCCCGGCTGCATAGTTGTGCTCCCGCGAATATGCGGGCAGGATATTCCAGGGAATTCAACATGGATTCCCTGGAATATCCTGGTCACATATTCCCGGGAGCGCAGCTATGCAGCCGGGAACACAGGCATGATGAGAGAGCGATGATGCCATTGGACCAAAAGTCCGAACAGTTCGCTCATCTCTACTGGCCACATGTAGTATTTATTTTTATTTTATTTTTCTTTTATATAGGGGACATAGGGTCCATTTACACAGAAAGATTATCTGCCAAAGATTTGAAGCCAAAGCCAGGAATGGATTTGAAAGAGGAGAAATCTCAGGCTTTTCTTTATGACCTGACCTCTGTTTATAGTCTGTTTCCAGCTTTGGAAGCAGACTATAAACAGAGATCAGGTCATAAAGGAAAGTCTCAGATTCCTCCTCTTTAAAATCCATTCCTGGCTTTGGCTTCAAATCTTTGGCAGATAATCTGTCAGATAATCTTTCTGTGTAAATAGACCAATACACGGCATAATTAGTGGAGGGCAGACTTTCCATGTCGGCATCACATGCCGATGTGGAAAATCATACTGGCCTGACAGTTGAGCTTCTATGTTTCAACTGTCAGCCAATGCCGTGCCTATCTCCTAATTTAGACCTCAAATACACATTGGCTCCCAAGGCCCATTGTATTTGCAGGCTTATAATTAGAACCAGATTTAGATTTTTTTTTCTAGAAGGGACATACACGGCATAATTAGGGCATGTTCACACTGAGCAAAATCGGGGGAATTCCAAAGCAGAGCTCCACTTGCCTCAGTGTCAAACAGTGTGTGTATGGGAGGGCTCGTGCGTCTCCGCTCAAAGAATTTACATGTCAGTTCTTTGAGCGGAGGCGTGCAA
The DNA here is from genome assembly GCF_027789765.1 of Dendropsophus ebraccatus. Classification (NCBI taxonomy): domain Eukaryota; kingdom Metazoa; phylum Chordata; class Amphibia; order Anura; family Hylidae; genus Dendropsophus; species Dendropsophus ebraccatus. Next base: position 23,660,953 of record NC_091466.1, on the reverse strand, counting down.
GCCCTCCCATAGACACACTGGTTTACACTGGGGCAGGTGGAATTCCATGGTGGAGACCTCCGCAGTGGAATTCCAACGATTTTGCTCGGTGTGAACGCACCCTTAGGGCCAGTTCACAATGAGTAAACACGGTGTAAATCCCACCGTGCTCAGTGTGCTCCTGTAAGTGAATGAGAGGACGCACGCTAGTTTGAGCGGAGAGGACAGGGAGCGGACCAGCGAGCACCCTCTCATTCACTTACAGCAGCACACTGAGCACGGCGGAGAGGTCCGCCACGGAATAACGCCGTGTTTACTCAGTGTGAACTGGCCCTTTAGTGGAGGGCAGACTTTCCATGACGGCATCAAATGCCGACGTGGAGAGTCATACTGGCCTTACAGTTGAGCAGTGTGAAAATTGGCATTTCTAATTTTCAACTACTGCAGCACATTCAGTCCAGGAAAATACATTTTTGAAATGCTTTTGCACCCTACACCTCCTAAATACATTTCTTGGGTGGTGTAGTTTCTGTAATGGCGTCCTTTTGCTTGGGCATTTTTCTATTTATTTTCCTGTCTGCAACTGTCAGCCAACTCCGTGCATGTCTAATTTATTTTTCTCTTTTAACCCTACCTATGTGCCGGTCACCAGTGAGGTCCGTGTAGCATGAGGGCTCAAAAGGGCATTCCGGCCTCAAAAGGGCACTCTGTCCTTTTGGAGGCTTGTCCTGTGCCCACATAGCAATTCATTTCCACACCTATATGTAAAGTGGATACCCCCCACAAGTGGGGTCCATATGGTCACTACACCCCTTGTTAAATTCCTTGAGGGGTGTAGTTTCCATAATGGGGTCACTTGTGGGGCATATCTACTGTCTTGGTAACCTGGGGGCTTTGTTAATTTAACATGGCTTCAATGATCCTTTCCGGCCTCAAGAGGGCACTCTGTCCTTTTGGAGGCTTGTCCTGTGTCCACTTAGTAATGTATGTCCACTTGTGGGGTATTTCCCCCTTCGGCGGAAATTGCTCTGCTCATTCCCCATCCACCCCACTTTTAACCCCTTGAGAAAATGAAAGATTCCAGGCTAGACCAACCTTTTAGTCTAAAAAATTAAATTTTTTATACTAAAATGTTGGTCTAGCTTAGAATCTTTCATTTTCACAAGGGGTTAGAAGAAAAAAATACCCCCTAAACATGTAGAGAATTTGCCCCCGAGTATGGAAATACCTCACATGTGGACTTAAAGTGCCAAGCGGGCACAAGGAAAGCCTCCAAAGGGAAGGAGCCCCGTTTTGGAAGCTGGATTTGGCGAAAATAGAGGACGGACACCATGTTGACTTTACAAAGCGCCTGTGCTGCCAAAACAGTGAAAATACCCACAAGTGACCCCATTATGGAAAGTACACCCCTCAACGGATCTAAAAAGGGGTGTAGTAAGCATATGGACCCCACTGGTGGAAGGCACATAGGTGGAACAATGTGCTGTGAAAATGAAAAAATTCAATTTTTAATTTTTACAACCCATTGTCCCATATTGTGCCTGCCACCAGTGGGGTCCATATACTAACTATACCCCTTGTTACGTTCCTTGAGGGGTGTAGTTTCCATAATGGGGTCACTTGTGGGGGGTTTCTACTGTTTTGGCAGCACTGGGCCTTTGTAAAGGCAACATGGCCTCCGTCCTCCAATCTGGCCAAATCCAGCTTCCAAAATCCAAACGGCGCTCCTTCCCTTTGGAGGCTTTCCTAGCGCCCACTTGGCATTTCACGTCCACATGTGAGGTATTTCCGTACTCGTGGGGAAATGCTCTACATGTCTAGCAGGTTTTTTTTCTTTTTTAACCCCTTGTGTAAATGAAAAATTTGAGGCTAGACTAACTTTTTGGTCAAAAAAAAGTAATTTTTCATTTTCTTAGCAGATTGTGCCTGCCACCAATAGGGTCCATATGCTCACTACACCCCTTGTTACGTTCCTTGAGGGGTGTAGTTTCCATAATGGTGTCACTTGTGGGGGGTTTCTACTGTTTTGGCTGCACTGGGCCTTTGTAAAGGCAACATGGCCTCCGTCCTCCAATCTGGCCAAATCCAGCTTCCAAAATCCAAACGGCGCTCCTTCCCTTTGGAGGCTTTCCTAGCGCCCACTTGGCATTTCACGTCCACATGTGGGGTATTTCCGTACTCGGGGGGAATTGCTCTACATGTCTAGCAGGTTTTTTTCTTTTTTAACCCCTTGTGAAAATGAAAAATTTGAGGCTAGACTAACATTTTAGTTAAAAATATAAAATTTTTCATTTTCACGGCACATTGTTCCACATTTGTACCGGTCACCAGTGGGGTCCATAAGCTCACTATACCCCTTGTTACGTTCCTTGAGGGGTGTAGTTTCCATAATGGTGTCACTTGTGGGGGGTTTCTACTGTTTTAGCTGCACTGGGCCTTTGTAAAGGCAACATGGCCTCCGTCCTCCAATCTGGCCAAATCCAGCTTCCAAAATCCAAACGGCGCTCCTTCCCTTTGGAGGCTTTCCTAGCGCCCACTTGGCATTTCACGTCCACATGTGGGGTATTTCCGTACTCGGGGGGAATTGCTCTACATGTCTAGCAGGTTTTTTTCTTTTTTAACCCCTTGTGAAAATGAAAAATGTGAGGCTAGACTAACATTTTAGTTAAAAATATAAAATTTTTCATTTTCACGTCACATTGTTCCACATTTGTACCGGTCACCAGTGGGGTCCATATGCTCACTATACCCCTTGTTACGTTCCTTGAGGGGTGTAGTTTCCATAATGGTGTCACTTGTGGGGGGTTTCTACTGTTTTGGCTGCACTGGGCCTTTGTAAAGGCAACATGGCCTCCGTCCTCCAATCTGGCCAAATCCAGCTTCCAAAATCCAAACGGCGCTCCTTCCCTTTGGAGGCTTTCCTAGCGCCCACTTGGCATTTCACGTCCACATGTGGGGTATTTCCGTACTCGGGGGGAATTTCTCTACATGTCTAGCAGGTTTTTTTCTTTTTCAACCACTTGTGAAAATGAAAAAATTGAGGCTAGACTAACTTTTTGGTAAAAAAAAAATAATTTTTCATTTTCTTAGCAGATTGTGCCTGCCACCAATAGGGTCCATATGCTCACTACACCCCTTGTTACGTTCCTTGAGGGGTGTAGTTTCCATAATGGTGTCACTTGTGGGGGGTTTCTACTGTTTTGGCAGCACTGGGCCTTTGTAAAGGCAACATGGCCTCCGTCCTCCAATCTGGCCAAATCCAGCTTCCAAAATCCAAACAGCGCTCCTTCCCTTTGGAGGCTTTCCTAGCGCCCACTTGGCATTTCACGTCCACATGTGGGGTATTTCTCTAAACTGCAGAAACAGGGCAATACATTTTGTGGTGCATTTCTCTGGTAATAGGTTTTCTACTATGAGAGAAATTGGATTACAATATAATTTGTGCACAGAAAATTGAAATTTTCAATTTTCTTACACATTTAGCTTTTATTTCTGTGACTCAACTAAAGAGTTAAAAAACTTTTTGGGAGTGATTTTGAACAGTTTAGGGGGTGCAGTTTCTGAAATGGGGTGATTTGTGGGGGGGTTATTACATACAATCCCCTTAAATTCACTTCAAACCTCAACTGGTCCCTAACAAAAGCTGATTTTGAAATTTTATCAAAAATTTGGGAAATTGTTGCTAAACTTTTAAGCTTTCCAGTGTTTTAAAAAATTGAAAGCAAGTTTAAAAAATGCTGCCAACATAAAGTAGACATATTGCTAATGTTATTTAGTGTCTAATTTATGTGGTATAACTATTTTCCTTACAGGCAGAATATTTCAAAGTTAGAAAAATGAAAATTTTCACAAGTTTTCACATTATTTTGTGATTTTTCACAAGTATTCGCTATAAATATCCACTCAAATTTACCAGTAATATAAAGTAGAATATGTCACGAGAAAACAATCTCAGAATCATTAGGATATGTAAAAGCATCTAGACATTATTAATGGATAAAGTGAAACAGGTCAAAATCACAAAATTTGGCCTGGTCCACTGGGTCATTTTGGGCCGGGTCCTCAAGGGGTTAAGGATCACTTTGCCCCCAAAACACATCAGTACAATTATTTTACCAAAACAATATATTTTTTAAGAAGCCGTTGTGCCCAGCTGGTTGTTATTGTACATGCATACATTATATAAAATCAGCAGCCCGCTACCTTTTATACTTTTAGCCAATGAATAATAAATCAGGACTTACCCAGCTGAGCATATATTTGTCCATTCTCTTCATCTTTCATGTGTGCATATCCTCTGTTGTCAACGATACTAATGCATTCAGTCAGCTTATAGGCCAGTCTCTCTGTTGTGTGCCCACCATAAGAATCAAAAGATTTGGCCATCATCTGATAGTCACCATTGCTTAAGCTATATTTAATAGAATTGACAAAGGCGGATTTTCCATGCCCTAAAAAACCGAATAACTGAAGGAGAACTCTCTTGTAGCCTTTCTCATTTTGTCTAATCTGAAATTGCAGGATTACATCTATTATATCTTGGTTTTCCATTCCTAGAGAAACGTTGTGATGTCTGGAACTCTTCAAGGTCTGTCACTAACCGTGCTTACAGGTGACTTTTATACTGTCTAACTTTATTTTCACTTTCATTTTTACTAAGCTTCCCATAGTGAAAGGAATTGCTTTCAAATGAGATATTTAAAAACAAATTAAATGTCTGACATGTCACAGAGACAAGATAAAAGTTTTCGGTCTGGGTTTTAAGACCCCCCAACAATCACTAGAGTGAATAGGGAGAATCCACCCCCAGCTCACTGCCCTTAGGGGTGGATTACAATGAGGACAGTCTGACTCCGAGAGGGGGGCAGCACTAGGTGGTGATTTCTCTCATTATAAACAATTAAAAAATTATAAATATTAAAGAGCAAGCAGGGAGGAGCAGGGAGCTGCATAGAAGGTAGCTCGTATAGCATGGGCCTTTACTTCCCCGCTGTTGATTGTAGCCCTGCCTAGTCCCAGCACACATCTGTACAGCCCCATCAATTATGTAAGCCTATTAGTGTACTTCTGCGTTTACACAGAGAGATTTAGCTCCAAAGCCAGGAATCGATTTGAAATGAGGAGAGATCCCAGTCTTTCCTTTATGATCTTTTCTCTGTTTATAGTCTGGTCCTGGCTTTGGTTTTTAACCCCTTCAAGACCGAGCCTTTTTGCACCTAAAAGACCAGGCTCATTTTTCAAAATCTGACCTGTCTCACTTTATGCTCTTATAGCTCAGTGATGCTTTAACGTATGCTAGCGATTCTGAGATTGTTTTTTCGTCACATATGGCACTTTATATTAGTGGCAAAATTTGGTCACTACTTTGTGTGTTTTTTGTGAAAAACATCAAAATATCATGAAAAATTGAAAAAATTTGCATTTTATGAACTTTGAAATTCTCTGCTTCTAAAAAAAGAAAGTTGTATTACATAAATTAGTAACTAAGTCACATTACCAATATGTCCTCTTTATTCTGGCTTCATTTCATAAACATATTTTACTTTTTTAGGGTGTTACGGGGGTTAGAAATGTATCAGCAAATTACCACATTTTCGTGAAAGTTTCCAAAACTGATTTTTTTTAGGGACCAGTTCTTATTTTAAGTTGATTTAGGAGGTTTGTATACTGGAAGCCCCCATAAGTGACCCCATTTTGGAAACTAGACACCTTAAAGAATTAATCTAGGGGTATAATGAGCATTTTAACCCTACAGGGGCTGGAGGAAAGTATTCACCATTAGGCTGTAAAAAAATGAAAAATTAAAATTTTCCAATAATATATACATTTAGATTAAAGTTTCTCATTTTCAAAAGGAACATGAGAGAAAAAACACCCCAAAATTTGTAACACATGTTCTCTTGAGTACTACGGTACCCCATATGTGGGCGTAAACCACTGCATGGGCACACAGCGGGGCTCAGAAGGGAAGGAGCGCCAATTAGCTTTTCCATTGCAGATTTTGCTGAAGAAGTTTCCGAGCGCCAGGTGCATTTGCAGTGCCCCTGTAGTGTCAGCAGAGAGAAAAAACCCCATAAGTCACCCCATTTTGGAAAGTACACCCCTCAAAGAATTCATCTTGGGGTAGGATGAGCAATTTGACCCCACAGGTGTTAGAGGAAAGTATTCAAAATTAGACAGTAAAAATGAAAAACTCAAATTTTTTCCAATAATATGTTCCTTTAGTTTGAAATTTTTCAATTTCACGAGGAACAAGAGAAAAAAAGTACCCCAAAATTTTTAACGCAGGTTCTCATGAGTACAACGGTACCTCATATGTGAGCATAAACCACTGCATGGGCACACAGCGGGGCTCAGAAGGGAAGGAGCGCCAATTAGCTTTTTCAATGCAGATTTTGCTGAAGAAGTTTCTGAGCGCCAGGTGTGTTTGCAGAGCCCCTGTAGTGCCAGCGGAGTAAAATCTCGCCATAAGTCACCCCATTTTGGAAAGTGCACCCCTCAAAGAATTCATTTTGGGGTGTGGTGAGCATTTTGACCCCACAGGTATTAGAGGAAAGTATTCAAAAGTAGACAGTAAAAATGAAAAACTCAAATTTTCCCAATAATATGTTCGTTTAGTTTGAAATTTCTCAATTTCACGAGGAACAAGAGAAAAAAAGTACCCCAAAATTTGTAACGCAGGTTCTCCTGAGTAAAAAGGTACCTCATATGTCGGTATAAACCACTGTATGGGCACACATCAGGGCTCAGAAGGGAAGGAGCGCCAATTAGCTTTTTCAATGCAGATTTTGCTGAAGAAGTTTCTGAGCGCCAGGTGGGTTTGCAGTGCCCCTGTAGTGCCAGCGGAGTAAAATCTCGCCATAAGTCACCCCATTTTGGAAAGTACACCCCTCAAAGAATTCATCTTGGTGTGTGGTGAGCATTTTGACCCCACAGGTATTAGAGGAAAGTATTCAAAAGTAGACAGTAAAAATGAAAAACTCGAATTTTTCCAATAATATGTTCCTTTAGTTGGAAATTTCTCAATTTCACAAGGAACAGGAGAGAAAATTCACCCCAAAATCTGTAACGCAGGTTCTCCTGAGTAGATCGGTACCCCATATGTGGGCATAAACCACTGTATGGGCACACAGCCAGGCTCAGAAGGGAAGGAGCGCCAATTAGCATTTTCTCTGCAGATTTTTCTGAAGAAATTTCTGAGCACCAGGTGCATTTGCAGCGCCCCTGTAGTGTCTACAGAATAGAATCACCCCAAAAGTCACCCCATTTCGGAAAGTACACCCCTCAAAGAATTCATATTGGGGTAGGATGAGCATTTTGGCCCCACAGGTATTAGAGGAAAGTATTCAAAATTGGCCAGTAAAAATGAAAAACTTGAGTTTTTCCAATAATATGTTGGTTTAGTTTGAAATTTCTAAATTTCACAAGGAACAGGATAAAAAATGTACCCCAAAATCTGTAACGCAGGTTCTCCTGAGTACAACGGTACCCCATATGTGGGCATAAACCACTGTATGGGCACACAGCAGGGCTCAGAAGGGAAGGAGCGCCAATTTGCTGGAGCAAAACCGCAGCTAGTAACAGTTATTAGAATAGCGCAGTTACTAAAATACAATAAAAAAAATTAGATTACAGGTAATGTGGGGTGGTTACGGGTAATCTGGGGTGGTTCCGGGTAATCTAGAGGTGGTTTCGGGCAGTCTGAGGTGATTACGGGCAGTCTGGGGTGGTTACGGGCAGTCTGGGGTGGTTACGGGCAGTCTGGGGTGGTTACGGGTAATCTGGGGTGGTTACGGATAATCTGGGGTGGATACGGTCAACATGGGGTGGTCACAGGCAACCTGCTGTGGTTACGGCAACCTGGGGTGGTTACAGGCAACCTGGGGTGGTTAGAGGAAACCTGGTGTGGTTAGAGGCAACCTGGGGTGGTTAGAGGCAACCTGGGGTGGTTAGAGGCAACCTGGGGTGGTTATGGGCAACGTGGGGTGAATACGGACAACCTGCTGTGGTTACAGACAATCTGGTATGGTTACAGGCAACCTGCTGTGGTTACGGACAATCTGGGGTGGTTGCGGACAATCTGGGGTGGTTACAGGCAACCTGCTGTGGTTACAGGCAACCTGCTGTGGTTACGGATAAACTGAAGTGCTAATAGGTAATCTGAGGTGGGTACCTGTAATCTGGCGTGGTTACGGGCAATCTGGAGGGGGTCACTGGCAATTTGGGGTGGTTAGAGGCAAGGTGCAGTGTTCAGAGGCAAGGTGCGGTGGTCAGATGCAAGGTGCGGTGGTCATAGGCGATGTGCGGTGGTCATAGGCGACGTGCGGTGGTCAGAGGCAAGGTGCGGTGGTCATAGGCGACGTGCGGTGGTCATAGGCGACATGCGGTGGTCAGAGGCGACGTGCGGTGGTCAGAGGCGACGTGCGGTGGTCAGAGGCGACGTACGGTGGTCAGAGGCGACGTGCGGTGGTCAGAGGCAACCTGCGGTGGTTGCGTGCAATCTGGGGGGTTACATGTAATCTGGAATGATTACAGGCAATCTGGGGTGGTTATGCCCAACCTGCGGTGGTTAGGGGCAACCTGGAGGGGTTACAGACAATCTAGAATTGTTACGGATAGAGTGAAGTGCTTATAGCTAATCTGGGGTGGTTACATGTAATTTGGGGTGGTTACAGGCAATCTGGGGTGATTACGGACAATCTGGAGGGGGTCACTGGCAACGTGTGGTGGTTACGGGCAACGTGCGGTGGTTACGGGCAACGTGCGGTGGTTATGGGCAACGTGCGGTGGTTACGGGCAACGTGCGGTGGTTATGGGCAACGTGCGGTGGTTACGGGCAACGTGCGGTGGTTACGGGCCACCTGCGGTGGTTACGGGTAATCTGGGGGGGGGTTAGGGGTAATTTGGGAGTAAACTGTAATTATTACTATAATAAAAAGTGTGTGTTTTATTTTTTTGTATGTTTGTCACTTTTTGTACTTTATACATTCATTTTCACTGTATTACTATGATTACTGTGATATTTTCTATCACAGTAATCATAGTTCAGTGACAGAGACCAAATTGGTCTCTGTCACTTTAAATTTTCAGAGCTTGGCTGGGTGTGGAGCGCATGCGCACTTCATAACCAGCCAGGACGTCGAGGAGGAAGGAGCTCCGTGGGTTCCGGTGAGTATATGGGGAAGGGGGGGTGACTGGGGGACGGGGGTGACAGGGGGGGTGGGGGGGCGACTTGGGGGGTGGGGGGACATCACTTTTTATCCCCTGTCACCAATCATTCATGGTGACAGGGGATAAAAAGTGCTTGGAGCACATGGCACAAGCGATCAGCGGTATATAGTATATACCGCTGATCGCTTGTACCGGGACTCCACAGGGGGGGTCCCGATGACTGCCCCATGCTCTCCGCTACCTCCGGTGGCGGAGAGCATGGGGCTTTCATTCATTTTTCTTTTTTGATCACTGTGAACAGACATTAGTCTGTTCACAGTGATCGCGGCGGCCATCTTGGATCCGATGGCCGCCGCGGGAGGGGGGGTTAGTGACTGGGGCACTAGGGGGCTGATCTGGGGTCTGATTTTTACTTATTTCATCTCCCCCCACCGTGGATTCACGGTGGGGGGAGATGAAATACAGCGGCGGCACCGGCCCATTAGTGACCGCCGTTTCGGCGGTCACTAAGGGGTTAATGGGGGTCAGCTGCGGGATCGCAGCTGATCCTCATTATCTCCGGTGCTGTACACAGATGAGAGCGGGATCGCTGTCCCTGCAGCGATCCCGTTCTCATCACAAAGCCCCTGTCAGTCAGAAACGTATATGTACATTCCTACTGCACGGGGCATGTGCAATAGGAACGTATATATACAGATGGCTGACGTGAAGGGGTTAAAAAATTTGTCAGATAAATCTCTCTGTGTAAAGGCACCCTAAGATATACAGAATAATCCAGTGACTGGAGGCTACAATTCAGTACTTTCCGCTATGCAGTTCAGTCACTTCTGTCACCTCCTGAATAAAAGGGGGACGGGGGTACACAGAATTGCAGTTCCCTCTTTCTCCCATTATCTCCTACGTTAGGTATAGTATAGTGCAGTGCAGTGGCGTAGCTATAGGGGTCACAGGGGTCGCCATGGCGACCGGGCCCCTATGCTAGGGGGGCCCACACGGCCCCCCTTGCCACTTCCTCCTGTGCTCCCCCAATCCGGGGGGGCGCGGCAGGGGATATGCCCCCCCGGCCCCCCGTGCAGTTAAATAGCCGCGGCCACCAGACCTCTTTCAGTTCGGTGAGCTTCCGGGATGCCGGCCCTGGCCGGAAGCTCACTGATGCAGGACCGCGGCGCCGGGACTTCTCCTCCTCCTCGGCAGCTGACATGTGACCTCATCACGTCACATGTCAGCCGCCGTGCAGTAGAGAGGAGAAATCCGGGCGCCGCGGTCCTGCATCAGTGAGCTTCCGGCCGGGGCCGGCATCCCGGAAGCTCACCGAACTGAAGAGAAGCTGGCAGGGTGATCAAGGATCCAGGTGAGGTGAGTTTATTTTGTTTTTGTTTTTTCATTTTTTACATAAATGTTGCGATGTGGGGGGCTGCACAAGGGGTCTATACTGGGGGGAGGCTGCACAAAGGGTCTATACTGGGGGGGGCTGCACAAGGGGTCTATACTGGGGAAGGGCTGCACATGGGGTCTATACTGGGGGGGGCTGCACAAGGGGTCTATACTGGGGGGGCTGCACAAGGGGTCTATACTGGGAGGGGGGCTGCACAAGGGGTCTATACTGGGGGGGGCTGCACAAGGGGTCTATACTGGGGGGGCTGCACAAGGGGTCTATACTGGGGGGGCTGCACAAGGGGTCTATACTGGGAGGGAGGCTGCACAAGGGGTCTATACTGGGGGGGGGGCTGCACAAGGGGTCTATACTGGGGGGGCTGCACAAGGGGTCTATACTGGGGGGGGCTGCACAAGGGGTCTATACTGGGGGGGCTGCACAAGGGGTCTATACTGGGGGGGCTGCACAAGGGGTCTATACTGGGGGGGGCTGCACAAGGGGTCTATACTGGGGGGGTGCACAAGGGGTCTATACTATGAGGGGGGCTGCACAAGGGGTCTATACTATGGGAGGGGGGCTACACAGGGGGTCTGTACTGTGGGGGATCTACACAGGGGGTCTATACTGTGGGGGGGCTACACAGAAGGTCTATACTGTGGGGGGGGGGCTACACAGGGGGTCTATACTATGGGGGGGGCTACACAGGGGGTCTATATCTACATTATCTGTACTCAGAGATATCACTGTGTTGTCTGTGGCGTTACATAGGACTGCAGGTGACTACTACATTATCTGTACTCAGAGATATCACTGTGTTGTCTGTGGCGTTACATAGGACTGCAGGTGACTACTACATTATCTGTACTCAGAGATATCACTGTGTTATCTGTGCTGTTACATAGGACTGCAGGTGACTACTACATTATCTGTACTCAGAGATATCACTGTGTTATCTGTTCTGTTACATAGGACTGCAGGTGACATCTACTGCATTATTTGTACTCAGAGATATCACTGTGTTATCTGTGCTGTTACATAGGACTGCAGGTGACTACTACATTATCTGTACTCAGAGATATCACTATGTTATCTGTGCTGTTACATAGGACTGCAGGTGACTACTACATTATCTGTACTCAGAGACATCACTGCGTTATCTGTGCTGTTACATAGGACTGCAGGTGACAGCTACTACATTATCTGTACTCAGAGATATCACTGTGTTATCTGTGCTGTTACATAGGACTGCAGGTGACATCTACTACATTATCTGTACTCAGAGATATCACTGTGTTATCTGTGGTGTTACATAGGACTGCAGGTGAGATCTACTACATTATCTGTACTCAGAGGGATATCACTGTGTTATCTGTGGTGTTACATAGGACTGCAGGTGAATACTACATTATCTGTACTCAGAGATATCACTGTGTTATCTGTGCTGTTATATAGGACTGCAGGTGACTACTACATTATCTGTACTCAGAGGGATATCACTGTTATCTGTGGTGTTACATAGGACTGCAAGTGATATCAGGTGACTTCTCCAGGTTGCAGAAGTTCAAACTTCATCGTGCCCTGCTGATAGTTTATTATGGGAGTTTTGCAGCATTTGGCTCTTCAGGTTGCAGCACTACAACCCCCATCATATCCAACTGGCAGTTCATGATGAGAGTTGTAGTTTTTCAGCTGGAGAGTCAAAGATTGGAATACAATGATTAGACAATGACACATACAGTCCATTAATTATAGGGGGCAGTAGTGCAGTACATGAGGTGGAGGCAGTGGCAGTGCATTAGAACATGGTGGCACATTAGAGTAATTGGATATAACGTTAGATATGACTTTGCCTGATCGGGGGGAGATGGGGGGCCCCAAGCTAACATTTTGCACCAGGGCCCATCAGCCTTTAGCTACGCCCCTGGTGCAGTGGCAGACACATCGCACGTGCAGCCGGTTAAGCTGCACAGAGGCCTGAAGAGGGACCTGCAGCCCGTTTTGTTACCTACAGAGCAGTAGCGAAGGGGGGGGGGGGGGGCACTCCCGGTTCCACACAGACTCTGACTGACAGAGGGAACATGGAGGCCTGGAAGCTGTCTGCACAGATGTCTGTCCCTGTCAACTGCCCCTGATGGCCATTATCTATATTCTTGAGACCAGAGGTCCTTACCCCCTTAAAGGATGGAGAATGTGAGGAGACTGTCTGAACTACAGAAGGTTAGACTGAGAAAGTGTGTGTGTAGTGAGTGTGTGGCAGTGTATGGGTGTCTGTATTCAGTGTGTGGCAGTGTATGAGTGTCTGTATTCAGTGTTTGGCAGTGTATGGGTGTCTGTAGTCAGTGTGTGGCAGTAAAAGAGTGTTAATATTTGTGTATAAGACCAGTCTCACATGTCCCGGAATCACAGTGGATTTCACGCTGCGAGTTGTGCAGCAAAATCCACTGCCATTCCTAGTACTGTTAGTTTGTATGGGTTTACATTCTTGCAGCAGATTTTTCATTCCAATGCAAGTATATAAAGCCCCGACCCCCTTAATTCGGCCCTGCCTGGTGAATACTTTACCCCTCCGCACTTCGGCCTGCTTTTAAGGCTCCCAGTTCCCAATGTCCCACTCAGTCAATCAGTGCACTGCCCCGACTCAGCTTCTGATGGGCTGAGTGGGACGTCAGGGATCCACAGAAGCAATCTAAAGTGTGGCAAGGTAAAGTATTCACTGGACAGCAGTGGGTTAAGGCATAGTTGCCAACATTTGAATTTTTTTTCCAGGGACACGTTAGTGTTGGCAACAAGGGGTGTGGCTTATAGTAGGTGTGTTATCGGTGGGTGTGGCCGATTGTGGGTGTGGTTTGTCACCAGTGTTTCCCCCCCCCCCCCTAGAATTTTCCAGTTAGAACTTTACAGTGACAACAACACAAAATGATGAGGGGTGTAGTAGTAGTACAGGAATATATGAGGGGTGTAGTAGTAGTACAGGAACACATGAGGGGTGTAATAGTACAGGAACAGATGAGGGGAAGGGGTGTAGCTAGGAGACATGGGGCTCCATAGCAAACAACTGCATGGGGCCCCGCAAAAAGTTGAAAACTTGGTATCTGGGGGAGACTGGGGGTGACTGAAGCAGACTGAGGGTGACTGGAGCAGACTGGGGGGGACTGGAGAAGACTAAGGGTTACTGGAGCAGACTTGGGGTGACTGGAGCAGACTGGGGAAGACTGAAGCAGTCTGGGGGTGACTAAAGCAGACTGGGGAAACTGGGGGTGACTGAAAAAGACTGGGGGTGACTGGAGCAGACTGGGGGTGACTGAAGCAGACTGGGGGTGACTGAAGCAGATTGGGGGCAACTGGGGCAGACTGGGGGTGACTGGAGCAGACTGGGGGTGACTGGAGCAAACTGGGGGTGACGGGAGCAGACTGGGGGTGACTGGATCAGACTGAGGGTGAATGAAGCAGACTGGTGAAAAAGGGCAGACTGTGGGTGACTGGAGCAGACTGGGGGTGACTGGAGCAGATTGGGGATGACTGGAACAGACTGAGGGTGACTGGAGCAGACTAAGGGTGACTGAAGCAGACTGGGGGAAATGGGGGCAGGGGTGTAGCTAGGAGTCATGGGGCTCCATAGCAAACAACTGCATGGGGCCCCACAAAACCTTGAAAACTTGGTAGCTGGGGGAGACTGGGGGTGACTGAAGCAGACTAAGGGTGACTGGAGCAGACTCTGGGTGACTGGAGCAGACTGGGGAAGACTGAAGCAGACTAGGGGTGACTGAAGCAGACTGGGGGTGACTGAAACAGACTGGGGGTGACTAAAGCAGACTGGGTGACTGAAGCAGATTGGGGGAAACTGGGGCAGACTGGAGCAGACTGAGGGTGACTGGAGCAGACTGAGGGTGAATTAAGCAGACTGGCGAAAAATGGCAGACTGTGGGTGACTGGAGCAGACTGGGGGTGACTGGAGCAGATTGGGGGTGACTGGAGCAGACTGAGGGTGACTGGGGGTGACTGGAGCAGACTGGGGGTGACTGGAGCAGACTAAGGGTAACTGAAGCAGACTGGGGGAAACGGGCAGACTGGGGGTGACTGGAGCAGACTGGGTGACTGAGGGTAACTGGAGCAGATTGAGGGTGACTGGGGGTGACTGGAGCAGAGTGAGGGTGACTGGGGGTGACTGAAGCAGACTGGGGGAGACTGGGAGTAAATGGAGCAGACTGGAGCAGACTGGGGGTGACTGAAGCAGACTGGGGGTGACTGGAGCAGACTGAGGGTGACTGATGGTGACTGGAGCAGATTGAGGGTGATTGGGGGAGACTGGAGCAGACTTGAGCAGACTAGGGGTGACTGGAGCACACTGGGGGAGACTGGAGCAGACTGAGGGTGACTGGGGGTGACTGGAGCAGACTGTGGGTGAATGAAGCAGACTGGGGGAAAAGGGCAAACTGTGAGTGACTGGAGCAGATTGGGGGTGACTGGAGCAGACTGAGGATGACTGGAGCAGACTGGGGGTGACTGGAGCAGACTGAGGATGACTGGAGCAGACTGAGGGTGACTGGGGGTGACTGGAGCAGACTGGGGGTGACTGGAGCAGATTGAGGGTGACTGGGGGTGACTTGAGCAGATTGAGGGTGACTGAGGGTGACTGGAGCAGAGTGAGGGTGACTGGGGGTGACTGGAGCAGACTGGGGGTGATTGGGGGAGACTGGAGCAGACTGGGAGTAAATGGAGCAGACTGGCGGTGACTGGAGCAGACTGGGGGTGACTGGAGCAGACTGGGGGTGACTGGAGCAGATTGAGGGTGACTGGGGGTGACTGGAGCAGAGTGAGGGTGACTGGGGCAGACTGGGAGTAAATGAAGCAGACTGGGGGTGACTGGAGCAGAGTGAGGGAGACTGGAGCAGACTGAGGGTAATTGGGGGTGACTAAAGCAGACTGGGGGTGACTGGGAGTAAATGGAGCAGACTGGGGTGACTGGGCAGACTGGGAGTGACTGGAGAAGACTAGAGAAAACTTGGGCAGACTTGGAAAGACTGGGGGAGACTGTGTGTAGCTGGGGCAGCCTGCGAAAGACTGGGGCAGCCTGGGGGTAGCTGGAGCAGCCTGGAAAAAACTGGGGCAGACTGGGGGTAGCTGGGGCAGAGTGGGGGTAGCTAGGGCAGACTGGGGGTAGCTGGGGCAGCCTGGGAAAGACTGGGGCAGACTGGGGGTAGCTGGGGGGTGGCTGGAGCAGACTGGCGGGTGACTGGGAGAGACTGGGGGTAGCTGGGGCAGACTTGGGGGTGATTGGGAGAGACTAGAGGTAGCTTGGGCAGACTTGGGGTGACTGGGAGAGACTAGGGGTAGCTGGAGCAGACTGGAGCTTTATTACCTAATGTGGGCCCCTCAGTATACCAAAATACTGGTGGTATAATGAGGAGCCCTATACATTGGTGTGAGAGGCTAGTATACTGGAAGACTGGTAAATCAGAGCTGTGACTGGTATACAGTGAGGGCCGTCACGGGGGCGGAGCGTGACGTCACAGGGGGCAGAGCTTAGCGGGACAAACCCGGGACATTACTTAGCCGGGACTGGCCTGTCAAATCCGGGACAGTCCTGGCAAAAACGGGACTGTTGGCAACTATGGGTTAAGGGGACGTGGCTCTATATACTCGCAGTGTGAAATTCTCTGCGGATCCAGTATGTGTGAAACTGGCCTTAGTGTAAATGAATGTGTTTGTGTCTTTATATCAGAATATACATGAGTTTCTATTTGTTTTTGTTACATATGTATAGTTCAGAGGCTGGGTTTACATCTGCTTTGAAGGTTCATCCAATAATATGGACCTGGACCTCCTTCTTTCACTAAAAGATTCCTCTCATCAGCCTCTCATAGAAACCCTCTTAACCTCTTAGGGACCCATGCTGTATGGGTACGGCATTGCATCCTGTCACTTAGAGACCCATGCCGTACCCGTACGGCATGTAGTTCGTCGGTGCCTTGAGGTGAGCTCAGGAGCTGAGCTCACTTCATAGCAAGTGGGGACCGGCTGCTATATGCAGCCAGGTCCTCACTGTTAACAACAGGCCGCCGGGACTGCGGGGCCATCCGCCATTAACCCCCGCAGTGCTGCAACAGCGGCACTTACATCAGTGGCAGGTGCTGAGCTCCTGTCACTGACCAATCGAGACCCCCGCAGCGTTACAGCGTTACCAATCGGGACCCCAAATCGTTGTATCTGACTGCCAGAGGTCCCTTACCTTCCTCCTAGCAGTCAGATCGGCGATCACTGTATAGAGCCTGCAAAGTCAGTAACAGGAGCTCAGCTCCTGCCCATGATGTAAGTCGCAGATAACACTGATCAATGCTATGCTATGGCATAACAATGTTCAGTGTTAAAAATCCAATGTTAAAATGTTAAAGTCCCCTAAGGGGACATAAAATGTTTAAAAAAAAATAAAAAAGTTTTGAAAAACACACCTCCTCCCCCAATAAAAGTTTAAATCACCCCACCCTTTCCCATTTAATAAATAAAACACATAAAAACCCAAAACATATAATATACTGTAGTGTGTGTAATCGTCGGATCTAATAAAATGAATCAATATTGTTCCCGAACGGTGAACGTCGTAAAAGAAAAGCGGAAAAAAAACACCAGGATTGATTATTTTTCTTACATTTTATTTAAAATAAAATGAATAAAAATTGATCAATTATGTCTAATCTACACGAATACGGTATTAATAAAAACTAAAGATCATCGCGCAATGACACCCCATACAGCCCCGTACGTGAAAACATAGAAACGCTATAAGAGTCAAAAAAGGGCCATTGTACTCACATCGATTTGCAAAATTTGCAAAAAGTTTTACTCTTAATAAAAATAGTAAAACATTAGAAAAGCTATATACCTGCATATCGCTGTATTCAGACTGACCTATAGAATAAAGATAAACTGTAAGGTTTACTGTAAAGTGCATTAGTAAACACGGGAAATGATATTTTGGGGGTTCCGTCATACAGGGTATGGTAGATCAAAAGACGCCTTTACACCTGTACACCTGTTCCTGAAAAATACAAGCCCTCACATGGCCCAGTAGCTGGAAAAAGAAAAGAGTTATAGCTCTCAGAAGGCGAGGAGGAAAAAACCCAAAAGCTAAATTGAAAATCGTTCTGGTCCTTAAAACGACTCTGTACCCACAATCTTTCCCCCCAAACCACTTGTACCTTCGGATAGCTGTTTTTAATCCAAGATCTGTCCTGTGGTCCATTCGGCAGGTGATGCAGTTATTGCCCTAAAAAACAACTTTTAAACTTGTAGCCCTGTGTCAAACGGCCAGATCATTTTCTCCTGTCTGAACATTGCACAGGTGCCTTAACGATCCAGCCCATGTTCCGTGCTGACACAGGGGAGGAATAGTAAGAAAACTGCCTGGATCATTCCTAATAATGAGGAGGGTGGGGAGGAGGGACAGAGAGGTTGTGCCAGCCTAATGTATACACAATCTAGGCCACGGCTGTTTGGCACAGGGCTGCCAGTTTAAAAGTTGTTTTTAGGACAATAACTGCATCACCTGCAGAACAGACCCTAGGACAGATCTTGGATTAAAAGCAGCTATCTGAAGGTATAAGTGGTTTGGGGGGGGGGGGGGGGGGGCAGAAATTTATGACATGTTTATTACTAAGTCACTCAACCTGCTGGCTTTACCCGCCTCTCTGACTTATGGTGGCTTACACCTTTCTCATACCCCTAGACCTTGAAACAAGACTGCTCTCCCCAGACTGCTCTTTCCAGGTCATTCCTCTCTCTCATTTTTCTCTTGTAAGGTGCACACCATATGACTCTTCCAGCCATTTTCCCAGAGAGTTACCGTTATCTATCGCCCTCCTGGCTTTTCTGGTACTTGATCACTTTTCTACTTGGATTCCTTACTTTCTATCTTCTTATATTCCTACTCTCATCATGGGCATTTTCAATATCCCCATTGACAACCCAATCTCTCCACCAGCCATTTCTTTCCCTAACCACCTCCCTTGGCCTCTCTAAACATTCTAACCCTCCAACTCACAAAGTGGGAATACCCTGGATCTAGTTTTCTTAGATGGTGCTCTAGGTGTGCTAAACATCTGTGGAGGAAATCCAAGACAATGGCTGGCCTCTTACATTATAAGTTTGTTCTCAGAAGCTACTGCTCTTAACTCTGCTAAGCAATCCTACTTCACCTCTCTCATCTCTTCTCTATCCCATAACCCCAAACACCTTTTAGATACCTTCAACTCTCTTCTCAAACACAAAGTGCAGATACCCACCACTGACCTCTGTGCTGAAGACCTAGCATCAAGGACTAAATAAATACTATCCATCAGGAGATTGTCTCCCAGTCCCTAGGTAGTGCTAATCCCATTCCCCCTCATATTTCCTTTCCGCCTTTGAACCAGTTACCGAGGAAGAAGTCTCCAGGCTCTTCTCCTCCTCTCGCCCCACCACCTTTTCTAGTGACCCTATTACCTCACAACTTGTCCAGTCTCTCTCTCCTGCTCTCACTACTTACTTAACTAAAGTCTTCAACCCTCTTTCCTCTGGCATCTTCCCCTCGACTTTCAAACACTACATCATCACCCCATTACTGAAAAAAAACTTTCTCTAGTCCCCTCCTGCACAGCCAACTATTGAGCTGTCTCTAATCTCCCTTTTATCTCTAAACTCTTAGAACGCCTGGTCTACTCGTGCTACCTCTTTGAAAACTTTTTTCTTGCCCCCCTTCAGTCTGGTTTCTGCCCTCTCCATTGTACAGAAATTTTTCTAACTTAAGTCTCCAATGATCTTCTCACTGCCAAATCTAAAGGGGACCACTCTCTGCTCATTCTCTTGCATCTGTCTGCAGCTTTTCACATTGTATACCACCAGCTCCTCTTCTCCATGCTCCGCTCTATTGGCCTTGAGGACTCTGCTCTTTCCTGGTTTTCCTCTCTTAATGCTCCTTTAGTATATCATTTGCTGGCTCTACCTCAACTTCTCTTCCCCTCACAGTTGGGGTTCCCCAGGGAACACTTTACACTTTACCCATTGGACAAATCCAGGGCTGTTTCTACCACTGGGTGGTCCGGACCACCTCACGGGGCTCCGACAGCTAGGGGGCGCTGGTGGCACCCCCGGACCTCACTTAATGGCGCCCGCCCCATCACCTGCCCCTCCGCCCCATCACGTGCTCTTCGCCTCATCACCTGTCCTTCCGCCTCATCACCTGCCCCTTCGGAGCCCAACATGCTCACACCACCGCCTGCTCCATCACCTGCCCTGAACAAAGATAGTTTCGCTCACCCGAGGCAAAATAAAACTTAACCTTATCAGCCCGCATCCACCCACCCTGGGACCTCATCACCTGCCAGACAGTCTTCTGCCATCTTCTCCCTCCAGCAGGCGCAGTGATATGGTGTCACTGCGCCTGCGGGAGGATCCGTCCTGCTTCTCAGAGGAGAACAGAAGAGAGAGGGACCCTCTGTATGTCAGGATAAGGTGAGTATACTGTTGTTGTTTTTGTGTGTGTGTGCTTTGGAATGGAAGGGCAGTATTACTACTATCAGGCAGAGCACAGGGGGGATTATTACTATGGGGGTGCAGCACAAGAGTGATTATTACTATAGGGGTGCAGCATAGGGGAGATTATTACTTAGGGGCAGAGCACAGGGGGGATTATTACTTAGGGGCAGAGCACAGGGGGGGATTATTACTATGGGGACAGCATGGGGAGATTATTACTATGGACCAGAGCACATGGGGGATTATTTCTGTGGGGCAGAGCACAGGTGGGATTATTACTATGGGGGTGCAGCACAGGGGGGATTATTACTATGGGGACAGCACAGGGGGATTATTATAATGAGGTTGCAGCACAGGTGGATTATTACTATGGGGAGAGCACAGGGGGGATTATTACTATGGGGACAGCACAGGGGGGGTTATTATTATGGGGGTGCAGCACAGGTGGGATTATTACTAGAGATGAGCAAACTTTTCAAAAGTTCGGTCCGACCGGACTTTCGGATTTTTTCAGAAAGTTCGGTTCGACCGAATTTCGGATTTCTTCGGATTTCATAGTTTAAAGCATCTATATGATACGGGGGTAGTGTATTTGGTTGAATTTAGGGCTCTACATGTCAGTAACATTGTTATCTTTTCGATATCTCAAAGTCAATTTTTTTTTTTAGACTTCAATATTCACCATTACAGGGTCTATGCAGGAAACTCACCATTACAGGGTCTATGCAGGAAACTCACCATTACAGTGTCTATGCAGGAAAAAGGTCACAAATGCAGTGAAGGAGCAGCAGTAGTCATTGGAGTCCAGTGGAGGTCCAGCAATAGTCATTTGAGGAGCAGGAGCAGCAGTAGTCAACATGGAGGCCAGGCAGGAGCAGCAGTAGACAACATGGAGGCCAGGCAGGAGCAACAGTAGTCAGCATGGAAGGCAGACAGGAGCAGCAGTAGCCAACATGGAGGCCAGGCAGGAGCAACTGTAGCCAACATGGAGGCCAGGCAGGAGCAACAGTAGTCAACATGGAATAGCAGTAGCCAACATGGAGGCCAGGCAGGAGCAGCAGCAGTCATCATGGAGGACAGGTAGGAGCAACAGTAGCCAACATGGAGGCCAGGCAGGAGAAGCAGTAGCCAACATGGAGGCCAGGCAGGAGCAACAGTAGTCAACATGTCGGGCAGGCAGGATCAGCAGTAGCCAACATGGAGGCCAGGCAGGAGCAGCAGTAGCCAACATGGAGGCCAGGCAGGAGCAGCAGTAGTCAACATGGATGCCAGTTAAGTCCCAGCAGTAGTCAACATGGAGACAAGGGCAGGCACAGCAGTAGTCAACATGGATGCCAGTTAAGGCACAGCAGTAGCCAATAAGTAGGCAAGGGCAGGCAAACCAGTAGTCAACCTAGATGCCAGTTAAGGCCCAGCAGTAGCCAACAAGGAGGCAAGGGCAGGCACAGCAGTAGTCAACATGGATGCCAGTTAAGGCCCAGCAGTAGCCAATTATGAGGCCAGTGAAGGCCCAGCAGTAGCCAAGATGGAGGCCAGGGCAGGAGTAGCAGGGGTGACATGAGCAGCAGAAGCAGAATAATGAGGTCCATGGACAGGCGAGAAATAGCAGGGCAGCAGGAATGGTGGAATGACCAGTAAGGTCAAGTTCACATATAGGCCATAATAGATGTAGAAAAGGTCCTACATCTTGTCACCAAGACCAAATCCTATAGAGATTATGTGTTGACGTTTAGCGCAAAAGTACTATTTTGGCTTCACCAAGCACCTGTACCAAGAGTGACAGCACTGAACCTTCCCGGGAAATTTTTGAACTGCACTATCAGCGTAGCTCACTGAGGAGTAGTGCCGCCGGCCGGGGCACCTCTGGCGGGAGTTACTCAATAGCCTTATTGCAAATCAATAGTACCAGACATTTTCAAAGGATTTACAACCGACACATCCATCCAGCATTACGGACAGCATTACGAAGATAGACAACTACTGCCAACTATCAGGTAATAAAATGTATCTACTTCTCAGATCAGTATTTATATATTTATCCATTTACTCATTTAGCATCGTACTCTTATATATACTACTATTAGCACCATATAAAAGGATTGCCCATTTTTGCGCTAAACGTCAACACATAATCTCTATATACATTTTACCCTTTAGTGAACCTACGGGTGTTCACTTTTGACGTCCAGCGCTATTGAAAGGTTATTTTAACCTTGCTACATTAGGACCAAATCCTACTCTGTGGTAACAGGAGCAGGTGTCACAAAGTCCTTATCTATCCATGTGGCGTTCATTTTGATGAAAATCAGACGTTCCACACTATCACAGGACAATCTGGTTCTCCTGGGACTGACAATATGACCTGCTGTGCTGAAAACTCGCTAGGATGAAACACTGCTGGCTGGACAGGAGAGTATGTCTAAAGCAAATTCAGCGAGTTGTGGCCAGACATCTAATTTTCCCACCCAGTAGTCCTTGCTGTTTGAGGTGTGCCGCCATGTCCTGCTGCTGTGCGGGTGCTCCTGTTAGGTAGAGGAGGATGTGGAGGAGGCAGCGCTGCTGGTGTGGCCCTGGTGGGAATGGCATGAATGAATGTTCCAAAGGCTGCCACTAACTGTGCACCCAGCTCCTCTCTATAATAATTAATTTTTTCCTCCCGTTGGGAAGGGTGAATGAATTCACACAGCTTGTTGGGATACTATGGGTCCAGTAGTGTGGCCAGCCAGAACTTGTCCCGTTGACGAATCCTTTGCAAGCGTGGGTCAGCCTGAAATCATATCAACATGCGCTTAGCCATTTCCAGCAGGGAGTGGGAAGGAGTCCCCGCCTCTGTCTCCACAGCATAATGCCAATGGGTACAGCCACCATCCTCCTCATAGCCCTCCATATCCTCCTCTGGCCCCCCTCTGGTCTGGCAGGAAGGCTCATCTCCTTCTCCTCCACCCGTCTCCCCTAAGAGTTCCTGTGCGTTCAGGTCCTCCTCCTAAACTTCCTCTCCCTCCTCTTCCGCCAAGCCTTCCTCCAGCGACACAGGCTGCGACAGTGGCATCAGCATTAGCTCCAGTACATGAAGCATGGGTATGATGGCACTCAGTCCTGTGTCTTGCCCACTGACCAGAAAGGTGGCCTCCTCAAAGGGTCGTAGCAAGCGGCAGGTGTCATGCATGAGCTGCCACTGGCCAAGCTCCAGGTTACACAGGGGAGGCCGTCATTCTCTATGGGCGCCGGACTTATCCCTGCAGCGCGTGCGCCGGCCTTCCAACAAGGATATTTCCGTCCCGGGACCGGCTCCAGGAGCGGGACTTGGCGAGATGGGAGTGAGTGACAGGTCACGGGGGAGTGACAGGTCTCCTTTAACTTTTGCAGCTACCTCTATAATACATTACAGCATATGATCAGTGCTGTAATGTATTATAGAATGAATGAGCTGTCAAAACCTGACAGCTCATTCATACGATCAGGCCCCTGCACTATTTGTCTTATACCATAGCAGCCCAGACAGGGTGAAGAGGTGGTCGGAGGGAGCAGATCTCCCTGCGGCTGCCCCATAGACACTGCGGTCACCTGGACTGCGGTGCCTATGGGGTCAACTGCCCGGGATGGAGCACGGTTACCCTCCGGTCAGAGGCAGCGGGAGGAGGCTGTGTGACACAGCCTCCTCCCACTGCCTGATCGTTGTTAGGGACAGAGGGGGGAGGCAGGGAGAGAATGACCTGCATTGCATGACTTTCCCGGAACGTCATATTGCGGCAAGCGGTTAAAGAACCAAATGAAAAAATAGAAAATTTAATTGAATGCCTCCTATTTGATGCCATGCTGCTTCAAGCATTGACAAGGAATTATCTAATATCAATGAAACAACCAATAGAAAGATTCCAATGAAAACTATGATCCAAATCCTGGTGACCTGAACTATGTAAAAGAGAACAGATTTATAGGATTTGAGTAGTCTTAGTAGACAAACTACTAAAACATATATGTTGCAACTTTTGTGGTTCTTGCAATAAGCCAATGAAAAGAGTTGTTAAAAAGGGATGCCCGGATGATGTTTAGATTGTCTTGGTGGCCCATAGAAGAAAGTGGCTGCCACCACTCCTATTAATGGAGTGACGGCTAGCAGACTGTCGATATCGTTGTCGTTTAAAAAAAAAAAAAAAGTTTTCAAAATAATGATTAGCCAACATCGTGCATATTGGCTGATCGTGATCTTTTAACATGACCGATTACACAATTATCGGACGAAGTATAGGCGATAAAATCATTTGATGTAATAGGCGTCTATTTTTCTATTTTTAGGTTGCCCCTAGCATCACTTAAAAAATTCTAAGATGTGTACAGTAACTGTTTAGCATCACATGTGTAGCAGCATAATCTCTTTAAAGAGAACCACTTACCACCAACTAGCCCCTGCAGCTATATATACAGTGTGATAGGACTGGCAGCGCTGTTTGCAAATATAGAAGTACTCGCTATGACTGTTACACAGGTCCCAAAAAAATTTACTTTATACATCTCCTGCACCGTATGTAAATCACAGTAAGCTAGGCATCGGAGTGGTCCTAAGCAGCGAAGTAGTCAGTGCAGGCAAGAAAAATCCTGTGTGTTCACACCTCTGAGCGTGATTCTCACTGAAGGAGCCAGCGGCAATTACACAGGATTCTTTGTGCCTGCAGTGACTACTTCTCCACTGAGGACCGCCCCTAAAGGAGGTGCAAAAAGTAAATTTTAGGATTATTTGTGCAGCTGACATAGCGAGTCCTTCTATTTTTACAAACAGCCCACAAGCCCTATTACACTGTATGTATAGCTGCAGGGGCTAGATGGTTGTGATAGGTTCCCTTTAATACACATACATTAAAAAAATAGAACAAAATATATATATACACATACACAAATATATATATATACACATACACACACACATACATACCACACATGTGTATAACACACAGTGCACACAATAAGCACACATACATAACCCAGTGTTCACATTACACACACACAGATACATCACTCTATTCATCCTTCATAAAGGAGCAGGGTGCAGGGGCGGGGTGAAAGATCAGCCTGATAGATGGGACAGGAAGTGGTCAGGAAGCCTCACAGCTCTGCTCACATCCCTTCCCTCCTGTGCTGTCCCCAAGTGCAGGCTGCAAACTCTAGAGCTGGGATAAAGAAGGGGAGGGGGGATTTCTTAACCCTTAGGCGACCCAGGGCGTACCCGTACATCCAGGGCCGCCTCCCCCCACTCTGAACCGCCGCGATCCCGGGTGCCGCATGTAGCCCGGGATCGCGGCTATTAGCGGGCACGGTGTGATCGCTGTGCCCGCTAATCAGGTAATCGGAGGCAGCTGTCAAAGATGACAGCTGCCTCCGATTACCGGCTGCAGATGATCGGTGGTGGTATAGTGGGGAGATTGCTTCTCCGGGACGTTGTCCCGGAGGAGCAATCTCTGTTACTGCTGCCGGCCGGGGACCGCTCCAAGATGGCGCCGTCCCCGGCTCTGCACTCGTTGGTTTTCGGCTGCAGCAGCTGAAAGCAAACGAGTGCCGATCTCATTGATCTTTGCTGTATAAGTATACAGCAAAGATCTCAATGAGAGATCTGAGTGCATATACTAGAAGTCCCCCAGGGGGGCTTCTAGTATAAGTGTAAAAGTAAAAATAATGTTATAAGTAAAAATCCCCCTCCCCTAATAAAAGTCAGAATCACCCCCCTTTTCCCAGGTTATAAATAAAAATAAACAAATAAATAAAAAAATAAACATGTTTGCTATCGCCGCGTGCGTAATCGCCCGAAATATTGATTAATCACATTCCTGATCTCGCACGGTAAATGGCGTAAGCGCCAAAAAATCCCAAAGTGCAAAATTGCGCATTTTTGGTCGCATCAAATCCAGAAAATTTGTAATAAAAAGCGATCAAAAATTCGCATATGCACAATCAAGGTACCGCGCAATCACACAGCCCCATAGACCAAAGGATAAAAGCGTTATAAGCCTGGGAATAGAGCGATTTTAAGTGACATATATTTGTTAACAATGGTTTGAATTTTTTACAGGCCATCAGATACAATATAAGTTATACATGTTACATATCATTGTAATTGTAACGACTTGAGGAACATATATAACAAGTCAGTTTTACCCCAGGGCGAACGGCGTAAAAACACAAACCCCCCAAATAAAAGAAATGCGTTTTGGTTTTTTTCTATTTCACCCCACATTGAATTTTTTTCTGGTTTCGCAGTGTACTTTATGCAAAAATTCAGCCTGTCATTGCAAAGTACAATTAGTGACACAAAAAATAAGGGCTCATGTGGGTTTCTAGGTGAAAAAATGCAAGTGCTATGGCCTTTTAAACACAAGGAGGAAAAAACGAAAATGCTAAAATTTAAATTGGCCGGGTCATCAAAGGGTTAAGGAAACCCTGTCAAGGTGGCACACGGCAGGGTAAACCTCATCCAGCAGCAAGCTGGAGCAAGGTTTTTCATGACAGACTGCCCCTGAAACCCTGTTTGACCCCCCTCACGCCGGCCCAGGCAGTGTGTGAACAGATAGGTGTGCAGCAGGTTCATTGGATTATGTGCAATAGTAATTTTTCATTACATGTAATAGTATCTGTTCAAACACTGCTCAAATCTAGGTTTGTCTCATAAAGCAAAAAATAAGGTGTACTGAATATAACTTTGGAAACATTGGTTAAAAAAAAAAAAAAAGTGTGGTTGTAGTTTAGATAAGTAGGTGACTTTCACTTTCAATTAGACAGAAAGGCTTGAAAGCGGTGAAGTATAGCATGTCACGTACACATTTTCCTGGCACGTGACATCCGCAAGTGTGACTACAAGGAACAATTTATTTTCAGTCCTTCTTGTTACGCCTTCTATTCAGGTTGCAAATTTAGCATTAATGACACCCCAGACAGTCCACACACCCCCAAAATACACCACAACACCTCCCCCCCTCCATTTCAGGCCCAGTGGATATCACAATACACATGACCCTGGGATGTGACTGTAAACCATGACGGCCTTTGTGACTCTGATCTCCTCTGTTGTGTACAACTGGAAAGATTTAAAAAACACCGGGGGCACACATAGTGTGTTACTGCAAATCAGGAATTCAGATTAAAATAGTGGCTTTCAGAGGCGGTCACCGACCCGACACCGCCGATCGCATAATCAATATATAGTCTCTTGCAGCTAGTCCCCAGGGCCAGGGGATCCCGGTGGAGAATCAGAAGAAGGTTCTGCAGGCTGGAGGTAAAAGGAGGCAAGGAGATCAAGGACTTTGGTGGCGCTGACAGCATCCGATGGATTTCACTCCTTAAATCAGGGGTGGGGAACCTTTTCCATGTCGAGGGCCGGTCGGGCCTTAATAAAATCATTCGAGGGCCGCATACCGTGCGCGGCAGTTAGTAGCGGGGGTTTGCAGCACCCAGGACAAGGCATAGTATTGTTCCCCTAGTGCCCCTGCTATTGTAGTTAACCCCCAGTGATGCCCCTTGTAGTCTAGTTAACCCCCAAGTCATGTCCCTGGTAGCCTAGTTAACCCCCATCAGGCATGTCCCTGGTAGCCTAGTTATTCCCCCCCCCATCAGTCATGTCTCTGGTAGCCTAGTTGTCCCCCCCATCAGTCATGTCCCTGGTAGCCTAGTTGTCCCCCCCCCCATCAGTCATGTCCCTGGTAGCCTAGTTGCCCCCCCCCCCCCATCAGTCATGTCCCTGGTAGCCTAGTTGTCCCCCCATCAGTCATGTCCCTGGTAGCCTAGTTGTCCCCCCATCAGTCATGTCCCTGGTAGCCTAGTTGTCCCCCCCCATCAGTCATGTCTCTGGTAGCCTAGTTGTCCCCCCCCATCAGTCATGTCCCTGGTAGCCTAGTTGTCCCCCCATCAGTCATGTCCCTGGTAGCCTAGTTGTCCCCCCCCCCATCAGGCATGTCCCTGGTAGCCTAGTTGTCCCCCCCCATCAGTCATGTCCCTGGTAGCCTTGTTGCCCCCCCCCCCCCCCCATCAGTCATGTCCCTGGTAGCCTAGTTGTCCCCCCATCAGTCATGTCCCTGGTAGCCTAGTTGTCCCCCCCCCCATCAGTCATGTCCCTGGGATCCTAGTTAACCCCCAAATAAAAAAATAAACATCCCACTCACCTTACCTCCGCTCCCACGCAGTCCAGGTCCTCTTCTCTCCCAGGTCCTCTGTGCCGGTCTTCTCCTGCAGGCGGCGCGCGATGAAATGACATCATCGCGCGTGGCCCGCAGGAGACTAAAGACACGCGCCGCTCTGCTGGGGAAGGAGCCGGCACAGACAGCATCCTCCGGTGTCCGCCAGCTGTCACAGACACCGGAGGATGCGGTGTATGCCGGCTTCTTCCCCAGCAGAGCGGCGAGCATCACAGGGGAGCTGCGGGCCGCGGGCCGCATCGGGAGGTCTCAGGGGCCGGATGCGGCCCGCGGGCCGGAGGTTCCCCACCCCTGCCTTAAATGATGGGAGTAGTAGTGGTGGATGTAAAATTAGAACTTTATTGCAAGAATTACGCGTTTCAAGGCACAGCCTCTTCATCAGATTAGTATAGCAATAGAATCTACAATCTGGACTTTTATACAGTAAAAGACCAGGAACCCATAGTTTGAATAGCCCGGGAAATAATTTGTCTCCTTTCACTCTGATACTATTTGTACGCACAGCTCTGGTCCTATTTAAGTGAATAGTTGCTGAGCTGCAGTTACACATTACTACCGCTACACAGTCAAGAAAGACAAACTCCATTGAATGTGTAGTGCAAAAAGTGAAGAACTGATTGGGGGGGGGGGCTGTCAACACCTCACTGGACAGTGACCAATAAGCTATCCTGTACTCACAGGGCCGGGGTCAGCACCTGGCTTACTGGGGCAAGTGGCGTCATGGCTGGCCCAGATGGAAAAAAAAAGAAAAGTGAGTAACTCTGATTAGAGAAGACGTCACCTGTAAGTTCAAAAGTGCAATATTTCAACTACTACTAGGACCTTTCTAAAGTATGCCAGAGTGGGCCTAATTGCTATATGGGGCACTGAGGGGGCCTAACTACTATACCTGCTGTTTTACTTTCACCACATGATACTCCACAAAGGGGCCCGCTGAGCCTCTGTCGCCCAAGGGCCCACTAAAACCTGGAGCCGGCCCTGTGTACACAGCTCATCAGTCAGTTTGGCCCTGGGCAGATGGCAGCAGTACTTATTCTCCTCTATGAAGGACAGCGCTGACCGTTCTTTCATTCCTTTTTTGTTGTAGAAAACTACCGTAGTCTCCTGCTGCATCCAATTTTAGAAAGATGTCAAAGCAGAAAAGGCTACGATATAAAATCCCATTTAAACTGGAGGTAGTAAAATTTGCAAAAGAACATGGAAACAGGGCAGCAGACAGACAGTGTGGTCCATCCCCAACTGAAAAAATGATACGAGAATGAGGAAACAGAAATACGCGCTGCAAAAAGCAGATAAAAGTAAACACACTGCAAAATGGCCTCAGATAGACGCGAAAATTAAATAGTGGATGATACATCACAGGAACAATGGATTTCAGTCTCTAGGAAAATGATAATGTATAAAGCCAAGAATCTTGCTCCAGAAAAAAAAAAGGCACAGGCAACTTTACTTGATCAGCATTGTGGGGCTACAGGTACATGACGAGTTGTGGTTTTGCTATGTGCACCAAAACTAGAATTCTACAAATAGTGCCTAAAGAATAGGAATTCAAGATGATACATTTCCATAAATTTCTAATTGATGCAAGAAAAAAAATGGATGTGAAATAGGCCAGATTGGAAATATGTCCCGTTAATGTGAAAGGTGCAAAAACTTAACTGTGAAGACCTGAGGACATGAGAAAACCTATTACACCATTGTACTGTCCTGCCGAGCAGATGGCACCAAAATGCTACCGATGGTAATTTTCAAAAGAAAAAAACATGCCAAAAGAGGTGATCCTCCGAAAAGTTCATTTGTATATATTCAAGAGAAAGGATGGATGGACGAAAGTGGAATGAAAATATAGATAGAAAAAGTGTGGTCCAAACGCCCTGGAGGGCTTCTGAAGAAACCTGCCCTACTAGTACTTGACCAATTTAGGGCGCATATCAGTAAAAAAAACAGAAAACATGTTGCTGTAATTCCTGGGGGGCTTACTAGCCAATTGCAACCCCTGGATGTTTCGACTAACAAGCCATTTAAAGTTTTCATGCAAGAGATGTGGAACAAGCGTATGGCTGCTGGGAATCATGACTTGACACCCAATGGAAGAATGAAAAAGCCCACTATCACTCACGTTTGTGAGTGGGTGAAAACATCTTGGCAAGCTGTGAAGGATGAAACGGTTGTAAGATCCTTCAAAAGATGTGGCATCAGTAATTCCTTGGATGGTTGGATGAATCCTTTATGAAGACCCTGATACCAGTGATAGTGAGCCACTGAGCTTAACAAGTTCAGACAGTTGTGAGGACTTCTTGATGAGGGTTTCCTGATGACTAAAGATCTATTGTTCTAAGAAAAAACTGCTGTTGCCCATTGTTCATGTTAACACATTCTGTTATTTTAATAAATATTTAGCCCACTTCTTGGTTCAAAATATCTTTTTCTATTTTCCTCCTCTGAAATCTAGGTGTGTCTCATAAAGCAAAAAATACGGTATACTGAATATATTGAACTTTGCAAACATTGGTTAAAAAAAAAAAAAAATGTGGTTGTAGCTTAACAATAAATACCGTAGGTTACTTTCACTTTCAGTTAGAATGAAAGGCGGGAGAGCAGTGATGTATAACATGTCACGTACACACTTTCCTGAGTGTGACTTCAAGGGTTAATTTATTTTCAGTCCTTCTTGTTATGCCTTCTACTCTGGTTGCAAATTGAGCATAAATGACAACCCCCCCCCCCCCCCTCTCCCCGGCCATTTCAGGTCCTGTGGCTATCACTATACACGTTACCCGGGGATGCGACTGTAAAGGGTAATTCCACTACCCAACTTTTACAAGTACCTATCACATCACAATAAGCCACAAACAAGTACATGCAACCCCCCCAAAAAACACATGTCCACACACAAACATTCTTGGACCCCAAAAGTCCTGCATTTGAATTTCAGCATCTGGAGAAGTTGGATGCTGCCCTAGGGAGTCCTGCTAAACACCACAGACAGGCACCATTAAAGTCTAATTGCCTTGCAATCAGAACAACGTTCATAGGAGCACCTCAATACCAGCCTCTATTACTCTGACCCCAAGAGAATCCATACAGGACAGAAGTACATGTATAACACCAGCAAATTTCACTTATAACCAACCTGCATTAAACCAAACTATCTGTTCATATAGATAGTCACACAGCCCCGCCTATTGTCCATTGAAAATAGTTACATAGTTACAAAGTTTGTACGGTTGGAAAAAAAAACACATGTCCATGAAGTTCAACCAAGGAGGGGATGGATGGAGGGAAGGGGGATATACAAGGAGGGGATGGATGGAGGAAAGGGGGATATACAAGGAGGGGATGGATGGAGGGAAGGGGGATATACAAGGAGGGGATGGATGGAGGGAAGGGGGATATACAAGGAGGGGATGGATGGAGGGAAGGGGGATATACAAGGAGGGGATGGATGGAGGGAAGGGGGATATACAAGGAGGGGATGGATGGAGGGAAGGGGGATATACAAGGAGGGGATGGATGGAGGGAAGGGGGAGGGGTGATAGGTTCTATACAAATGCATTTGTGTTATTTTGGTCTAGGCCTGTTTTAAATACTGCTGCCTTTACTGAAGCACCTCATGAATGCTAAGCAATACATTCTTCTAAAGCTGCTGTAACAAATAAGCTACCTAAGTGACCTATATCCTGACCCTTATATGCCAAAAAGTGGCTTACCTAAAACAACTTCTCTCTTATATGGTTCTTATATGGTCACCTAACCAGATACCATATTCTCATTACATCCTAGTTATCTCTACTGACCAACATGGGAGGTGCCACAATAAAGGCACCAAAGCCAAAACAACTAAATACACAGAATTTTTTTTACTTCTTAGGCTGCATTCACACGTTCCGTGTTCCGCATGGAACACGGACGTGAAATTCCTGTAACGGACTCTCCCCCACCCGGGCAGCATCTGTAATAAGATGCTGGGAGCGGGGGAACTGTACAGATATGTGCCGTGCTGTAATGAATCAGCTGCACAGCTCTGTCATTACAACGTGGCACATATCTGTACAGCTCCCCCGCTCCCAGCATCTTATTACAGATGCTGCCCGGGCGGGGGAGAGTGCGTTACAGGAATTTTATGTCCGCGTTCCGTGCGGAACTCCTCCTTCCCTAACAGATGCTGTCAGGAGGATTAATTCCCAATGGTACCATGAAGTCACCTTGACTCCTGCTCTACTTTCTTCTCTCATTTTCTTCTCTCATTTAAATCTTGGACTTTTTCAAAATATTTTAAGTAAACCAGCTTCATCAAGCTCTTGTATTTCTGGCATGTATACTCTGTATATGTAATCTTAAAACATTTGTTTTATTGTAAGTTTACCTGTTTACCTTGTTGGCCTACATAAATGGCCCTATTAGAAAAGTGTTATTGTCCCTTAGTGTATTTATAAAGATATAGACTGCAAAGGCAGGCCGCCATCTTGGTGACATCACTGCCTACCAGCGCTGGAACATTACAGCATCGGAACAAAGGATTAGGTGAAGTAATAGAAGCAGACTGCAAAGACAGTCTTTATCTTTACACAGTAAATAGACTTAGGGCCCTATTCCACGGGAGCGATATTCGGCCGATTATCGCTCGGTGAAATAGAGAAAATGATCAGCCGATGATCGTGTCATCGGCTGATCGTTTATTTAGGGCCAGACCTAAAATTATCAGTCCCCCACCGCACATCGCTACGGTAGAATAGCGGTGCGCAGCGGGCAACCGACGATTTGAGAAGCGCAGCATACATTACCTGGCAGGACTTCTCCTCTGGTCAGTCTTTCTTCCACGGGTCCTGCGCGCTCTAGCTTCAGAATGGCCTGTCAGCTGTCAGAGCGCTCAGCCAATAACAGGCCGGGACCACCGCAGCCTGTGATTGGCTGAGTGGCCTGTCAGCTGACAGGGCATTCTGAAGCTAGAGTGCGCGGAACCCGGGGAGGAAGATGGACCGGAGGAGAAGTCCTGCCAGGTAATGTATGGTGCAAGGGCTGCAAGGACATCCGAAACAATGTCCCTGCAGCCCTCGCTCAACGATTATCGGGCTGTGGAATAGGCCCAGTAAACGAGCGCCGATCTGCTAGGCCCGTGGAATAGGACCCTTAGGGGCAGAGATAAATGATAAATAGGGACAGTGAAGATTAGGTGATTGGTGTTCATTAAATAATAAAAAAAAAATAATAATAAATAAAAAGAAGAAGGACAAGGAAAGGAGAAGAAGGTAATCTGAGCATCACCCGAGCGAGCAGTAACAACTGTGGCACTGCCACTAAGACAATAAGATATCAAGAGTGCCCGTGCGAGGCGTGAAGACGGGATCCCTTTAAAGTGTCCGCACTAGGGGTGTCTATAGTTGCTGCCACAAGGTTTTACTTGTTTATGGAAGTTGCACATTTTTGTAAAGTTTGTGGAATGCAATGAAAATTGTTTAATACAGTGAGAGAAAATCATTGAGAACTGTCTGGCCGTGTCTATTCATTTATTCACTGATTTTTATCCCTACGCCAAAGGTGACGTCAACACCTGCAAGTCTGCATCCATATTACGCACTAAATTATTTGATTCAAACATTAAAGGGGTATTCCCCTCAAGAGCTAAAAAATGAAATGCTCCCATACCTAGCTGATCTTACTAACCAAGTCCCCATAAGTATTCTGAGCCATGCCGCATCTTTCTAGCTGCAGCCGTTCTCGAGTTAGAAGTTTTTCTAAAAGCCGGCTATATCCAAGATTGTGCCATCCAGGAAACTACATTTCCCATCATGCAGTGCATCTCCCTGATTGGTCTGTTCGCAAAACTGTCCCCATAGCTTTATTTCCTGCCCATTGTTTGTCATTACTAAGTTGCACAGTAAACACAAAACTGTTTACTGTGCAACTGAATGAGAGCCGCCCTGACAGAGCAGATGGTGGTGGTGGTGGGGGGGGGCGACATCGGGGTCCTTTATAATTACTAAATAGTCTCCCTGCTGCGGTTTTCCCCTGATTTGTGCTAATTATGGCAGATTTACAGCAGGGAGACAACACAGTACAGAGAGTATGTCTGTTTTTGGTGTATTTTATTCTACCAATACCACTCCCCTTTGGAGGGTGGTAGTGGTAGTACAGGTGTCAGCTGCTGGGGACCTTATTACTAGCCCCCCCCTCCCAATAACACTTATAACACGTCCTCCCTTTCTGAGACAAGGGATCCCTGACACGGAGGGTGGGGGCCAGGAGGAGGAAGGGTGTCGTACAGGACTTGGTTTAGTTGATTTTATGTGTTCAGCGGCGGTGAATCCACCTAGGTAGCAGCAAAACAGTGCAAAAGCCATAATACGTTGTCACAATAAGTTGTCATAATAAGACGTCACATCTCAAGCCGCAGCTCAGACCAGGAAACAGCGGCCGGACGAAGAACAGGGCGGCGCGATCTGGGACCCAGCGCTGAAACCGGGGAGGTAAGTGACCGGCACCTTCTATATTCACCCCCTTCACGGCCGTACAAGAAAAATGACCCCAGCCTCTTTAATGCAAAAATAATTTTGGGGGGGAATACCCCTTTAAGTTTCCCAGCATAATTTCGACGCCAGATAACACAACAATGGGCAGTAAAAGCAGAAGAAATATTTTACCCATGTCCAAAAACATCAGAGGATTTCATAATTTTTGGTAAAAAAAAATAAAAATCTGATTCAGAGAACGAGGAAGAAGATCCTGATGAATCATTGTCTGACGAAGGATCAGGATAGTTCGACTTCAAAAGAACTGATGGAGGAAAAAGTAATGAAAAAAAATCATCTTTCAAAGTTGCTTGAACTTGTGCCAAGGTTCCATGTCAAATCATCCTACTCCCAAACATAATGTTTCCAGTTTAAAATCCAGTTTAAAAAAAAAAAAGTATTTTTTTTCCAGATTATGAACATCTGTAAATGGCCAACATCACTGGCCAACAGTAGTCCTGAGAAACAATCTGATCAAACTGGTAGATAGCCAGTCTTAAAGGGAGACTCCCGAGAAAATCAACTGGTGTCAAAAATTATAAAGATTTGTTATTTATTTCTATTTTAAAGTCTTCCAGTATCAGCTGCTGTATGTCCTGCAGGAAGTGGAGTATTCCTTCCAGTCTGACACAGTGAATGGTACTGTAGACAATATAAACTTGTTTTCTGTCATACAGGAGCATCACAAGTATAACATAGCACTGCTTGAAAATATCAGCAAAAAGGGGAATCCATTTCTATTACAGCACAGTGGTTGCCTAGACAGAACTGGAAGTGTTAGACCACAACTACAATGTCGGACAGAAGCAAGCCACACTGATAGGGAAGAAGAAAGAAAGTATCATGTAGAAAAGTGGTTCTCAAACTGTGAGGCGCAGCCTAGTTGTTGGTGAGGTGCCCCCTAGTTGCTGGTGATTCTAATGGAGCCGCGTCATGAAGGTGTTTTTCTCCCACTGGGGGCAGGCCGGCCGGTCTCCAGTGCTTCACCCCCGGCACTGTACACGGAAACCAGGCCGTGGTTAAAAAAAACAGATGGTACATTCCCTTTAATATTATACAGAGTAGGTACATTCACTTTAATCCTATTTACAAAGTCCCAGACACCGGCACTACAACTCTCTCCATGCGGCTTGGATCTACAGCAGAGTGAGTGGAGTCATTCACTTCTTTTTACTATGCAGGATGGTGCTCACTTGCTGAACGGCAGTATAGCACTTTCTCTTTTTCGTATATTACATTCACTTTAATATGATACAGAGTATAAGGGTAGACAGTTTTTATTTTTGCATGGACTTCCACCACAGATGGTGAGGTTTTAGCATCCTCTTGGTCAGTCTGGTGAGGCCCAGGCACCATTTTGTCTGTTGGCTGAGGCTCCAGTAGTAAAAGTTTGAGAAGCACTGATGTAGAATATTTAAAGGGGTTTTCCAATGAAAACCTAGTTGTAAGTAAAAGAGATTGCTGGTGGTCATACCTCCGTGCCCCCTGACAATCTCCACATGGGCCTCCGGTTGATTTGTTATGAATGGAGTTATGGGTCGGCACCTGACCTGTGGCTCTACTCATTCTCTATGAAGCTGCCTGAGAGATCTGAATACAGCACTTTGTCACGGCTGCGCATGCAGCTTGTGCTCCTGGCCAGATGCTAACCCCGCTTGCCGGCCGTTGTTCTCTGGTGGAGTTTGGCACGCTCGTGCACGCATCAGCCCTACATTCTGTACTCTGCTTCACCTTGCTATATCTGAAAGCAAATCGTGGCAGGGGTAGCAACCTGGGGGGCACTGGTGAAGACCAGCGGTGCCTTAGACTCTGCCACTTACGCCATCGCTTGTAGAGGCTCAACGGATTCACTATACTCCAGTTGTGTTTTGTATTTATTAAATAAAGATGTATCTACATAAAATGTATTGTCTTTGTCTTTGCCTTTGTGTATGTCATTGTCTTAGTGCAGGGATGGGGAACCTGTGGCCCTCCAGACATGAGGGAAGTTGTAGTTTTGTAACAGTTGGAGAGCATGGATGGGGAAGCCCTATAGTGGAATCTTTCCCTGCCCATCATCATGTATCAATATGATAGCGGGTGCAGGGAAAGTGTTTGAATCTTTGCGGCACTGTAATGAAGCAGTCGCTTCCGCAATACAATACACAAAAACCCCATGTACACAAAAGACAGAGAGAAAATTTCCTATAAAACATCACAAGAAGGAGGAGGACACATAAAACCAGTAGGAGAAAAAGTCATCAATAAATAGCAAAAGTCTGCTGTCGATTAACAATACATGTGTGTCAGAATGTAGGAGCACAGTTAAAAAGTGCAATGCCAAGTTACTGTGGTAATCAAAGAAAAGAGGGTAATATCACAGTGAAGAGCCAGAGCAGACCAGCTGGACCATAATTCCTATATACTGAGAGCTTTTTTCATTTCTTTGTCTATTGAGCTGTATCGATTTTTGTGCCGTGATCTGTAGTTTCTATCGTTACCTTTTTGGTGTAGAATTCTTTTGCTTGCATCAATGCAGGATTAAAACATTATATTTTTATAGTTTTGACAATTTCGGTTGTTGTGTTGTGTTTTGTTTATTTTTAGAGATGAGCGAACCTGGAGCATGCTCAAATCCATCCGAACCTGATCGTTCGGCATTTGATTAGCGGTGGCTGCTGAAGTTGGATAAAGCCCTAAGGCTATGTGGAAAACATGGATATACAGTAGTCATTGGCTATATCCATGTTTTCCAGACAACCTTCGGGCTTTATCCAAGCAGCCACCGCTAATCAAATACTGAACGTTCGGGTTCGGATGGACTCGAGCATGCTCCAGGTTCGCTCATCTCTATTATTTTTATATTCATATTTTTGAAAACTATTTTTTAGGACCCTTTAGTAATCTTATCCTGCATCATATTTTATATGATAAAGACTATATCTAATTTTAGTAAAAAAAAAAAAAAAAAAAATTAAAAAGTGCTGGGTAGGGGAAGATATTCATACGACATGCTGGGCAGGGAAAAACTCCACTACAGGGATTCCCCATCCTTGCTGTCCGTGTTTCCTGGCACGTGGGAAAAAGTCCTGAGGATGTTGTAGGCTGGTTGTATTATACCATTATTTTTCTAGTATGCAGTTTGCTGCCCTTGCACTTTTGATGATTTTTCTATATATTATGTTGCATTGGCATTGATTGCATACCTTGGGTATCACCGAATAGCACTTTATACTCTTATCTATATCCATATTTATTCTCATCCTGGTTATTTATATATATATTTAGATTATTACATGATTTTGGTGATTATATATATATTTTTGTATTTTTTGGAGGATCGATTATGGCTGCCACTTAAGATACTATTGGTGGGTTTAGGTTCATATGGCCGCATCATGGCCAGTAGAGTCTATGTATTTTAATTGTTTTTAATAGTCCTTTGTCCCTTGCATTTATGGGAATAAAATGTATTTTTCATATGAGGTATTTGTGTGGTGCAGTCCATTCTTTTTTAACCCCTTTTTCTCCTTTGTTTCTATACCAGTGGCTTGGGTTGACCTGATTCTGGTGGGCTGTTCTGATACTGGTGGGCATCCATACTGTGATCTCATTGATAAACACCACAGCTACCATCATGAGTTATCTACACCAATATTACACAGCAGGGTCATGCGGCCACTTTTTTCATTTGCTTTAGGAGTTTACTTATCATAAGTAAATATAATGTTAGGAATAAACTAGCAAGTTGCATAAGAGATCAGACTGAGGGAATGGGAAAATTCCAAGAGGCGGGAGCTGGGAATTTCCCTGCTTACTATTACCCAGTCCCACAGTCAGCGCAGCGCTCAGACAGCTGCTGCTTCATCCAGGAGACTTACACAATATGTGAGCAGGAAGCCCAGATAAGTTCTCTGTCAGTGATACTTTCTGTGCTGTGCACACAGGAAAGAGCGAGGCCCCTTTAAGGGTTTGTTCTTATATCTGGCTGATCCAGTCCTCACTGTCTCCAGGCACACAACATGCTGGTTCTACCACCCCATGATGTGGAGGGGCTGCAGCTGGTGGGCTCTGGGGGGTTTGGACTTGTCTACAAAGGATGGAGCAAGAAGCTGAAAATGGAGATTGCACTGAAGATGATTCAGGGGTCACAGTGGTAAGTGACATTATTACTACTATACCTTATGTTTTACACTCTCTCTCTTTCTATATATGCAATTTTATCAGTTATGAAGGTGGTGGTGGTAGTGGTGGTATACACAGGTTAGCCATGCTGTTAGGTCTTAAAGGGGTAGTGCGGCGTTTCTAAATTATTCACTAAATAACACACATTACAAAGTTATACAACTTTGTAATGTATGTTATGTTAGTGAATGCCCCCCTTCCCCGTGTTCCCCCCCACCCACGCTAGACCCGGAAGTGTGGTGCATTATACTCACCTGATTCGTGTCGACCCCCGTCCGCCATCTTTGGACAATGATGTCATCTTCGGGAGGCCGGCCAAACCGCTCCATCCATCCCTCATGCCGGCCCCCCTCTGCCGCGTCATTAGCTGCTAGCGTGGGGGGGGGGGGGGGGACACGGGGAAGGGGGCCATTTACTAATATAACATACATTACAAAGTTGTATAACTTTGTAATGTGTGTTATTTAGTGAATAATTTTGAAACGCCGCACTACCCCTTTAAACATGTAATTTATGGGGCTATATATTTTTTCAGATTTCTCATGGGATTCAGCCTAATGTCTATGGCTCCTGGGACACACATTTTTAGGATTTTTAAAAAATTGTCCAATGCTTTGTTTGTACATGTATACAAGCGGACGGTGGCTACATATACAACCTCCTTTACTAGAGATGATTTTACAGTGAAATGAAGAGCAGCATTTTCCAGTGTATATGGAGGCTGTCAGTCTTCTTACTGCGCACATACAACTATATATAAATCAGCAAAAAATTACAACTCCTATTCCTGTCCGGTGTGTACGGCTTTCATCTACACCAATTACATCAACTCCGGTGATGTAGAAGGACAGAGAATACAACGCTAGTGTGAACACATCCTTAGGCTATGTTCATACAAGGACAAAAAAGAGAAACGGCGTACACATTTTCTATTTAAAAAGATGTCCGTTATTGCCGCAATTTAACTGACTTCAATGCAATGCATTGAATTCAATGGGATGACGGACGTCCAATGCACACCCTGTATAAAATAACGGAAGTTTTCTGCAAGGAACTGCCCTTATTTCTGCAATTCTAGGAAATTCCCAGCTAGAACAAGGAGGAGAATTCCTTTTACATCACCCTTTTCTAGTGAGTTACATTGCGCCTGCAGGGGATGTGGAAAGTGATGGCAGAAGCTTGTTTC